>NC_089820.1:20005080-20162580 GCF_029633855.1 Hoplias malabaricus
ACAATGGTCACTGTCTAGCAAAACTTTCTCTTCTGTTTTTTTGTGGTTTTGAGCATAAAATGAAAACTCCAGCCCCCTACTACAATGCATTTATAATTCATACCAAACAGGGCCCACTTTCACAAAAGCTTTGTACTATTAGGATCATCGTAACTAGTACAGACAGGACTTCATGTGATCCCCTTTCAACCATTCAGTAATGGTCATTGTGCTAAGATACTTTCATCAAACCCAGTTCAGATCAGGAGATCAGTTCCACAATCAACACAACTCTGTAACACACAGACACTGAAAATGCGCAGCGTAAATTTTCATAACACTTATTTTATGATCACTAAGAAAGCTCCTACACACTGGTAGACCCGTTTCTGTAAATCCACACACATTTGTCACACACAAAAACAAAGTAAGTAAACTGTTGTGAGAGATTATTTTAGCTCAGCTAGGACATTTTATACACAGCCCATGGTTATTTTGAACAATAACACAAAGGCTGTATCTTAAACATCCTAACTGCTGTCTACTGAGGCAGGAAGGTGCTGGCTGGTTCATGTCTGAATGAATTTTTGAATAAAACAATGTCTGCTTTTTTGCTCTGATATGTCCAATGTTGTAATTATTCTAGTGAATCTTAGCTTGTCAGTATCCTGGCAACTTTTTTGACCTACTGTGGTTTTTGAAGTGGGTGTCAAACGCAGCTTAGTTACAGGAACCTTCATGTCAGATTGCTGCACTACTCATGAGACAGTTTGATCCCTTCTGTTACATTCATTTATTCATTGTCTGAAACCGCTTATCCAGTACAGGGTTCTGGTGGGTCCGGAGTCTTCCTGGAATCACTGGACGCAAGGGGGGAACACACCCTGGAGGTGTCACCTGTCTTTCGCATATTCTGTCACTCACATATTCACTCACACACTCACACCTATGGACACTTTTGAGTCACCATGTATTTTTTGAACTGTGGGAGGATACCGGAGCACCCAGAGGAAACCCACATGGACACGGGGAGAACACACCGAACTCCTCACAGACAGTCACCCAGAGTGGGACTTGAACTCACAACCTCCAGGTCCCTGGAGCTGTGTGACTGCTACACTAACTGCTACGCCACAGTGCTGCCCCCTTCTGTTAATTTTCATTGCTGTGAAGTACAACAGCACCCCCTTATGAAGCAGTTCCTAGATTTGGACCATTGACTGTGTATATAAACTGGAACCAGTGATACCGCTGTTTTCAGGAAAACCTGTGGTCAGTCGTGTCACTTCCTGATTGTTTTATCTAGCAATGAATACCAGGAATGTGAGAGACTACACAAACAACCTGCATTTAGCGATATCGTTTTCTTGAGCCAGGTATTGACTGTCCACTTTTACAAATAATAAGTGGGCATGGTAATTTGAGATGAAATGACATTAAATGTAATATTAATTAAAATTATATTATAAAAATAAAAAATAGTATCAGTGAAGAACCATATGGATTTGAAAATTTAATGTCACAGAAGAAGGCATGATTACAAGTCAATCAAAGATTATGGGATTTAAGACGTCTTACAAGAATTCATAAAATAAACAGCAGCAGATGTCTGTCACAATCAATTTTATTGCTTCATGCAACAACTGTTTTACAGGTGTGTAAATGGAGTCAATGGAGAGCTACTCTCGAATGGTTGTCTCATAGCACTGCCACTCACTTCCTGTGGAATGCTTTGAAAGGCAAATCCTAGGGTCCGGATTTGGACGTGTATAGCACCCCTTGTGGTGCAATTCCTAACCAAGTGTCAGTGAGTGAGTGATTATGTAACCGATTGAGGGAAGCATGCAAATATTTAGCCCTTTAAAGCCTGACACATGAAATAATAATACAATAAAACCACATTGTGTGACCCTTTACTCTAAATGTTGTTAATTTTTTAGATTTGGATCATATAATTTCAGAAAGCATCACATTTAGGCATTTAAAAATATGAATGCTTTTCCTTTAGTTCACTGTATCAGTTAAAACCCTTCTGATTTCAATTCAATTGTACAATTGAAAATATAACATTGAACTGATGAAAAACACTGCTCCAAAGGTCCTTGACCTAGGAGTATTTCTGTCTGACCTTTTTAAACTTCATATACTGGTGATAATAAAAACTGCACAACCATTTTTCCATATTTATAGGAACTACAGTTGTTTCTGTTACTGTCTGAACCTTGGCTTGAGGTATGAAGTCATTCAACAGACCACTCATCTGTATCATCATATTCTTCCACTGAATCTCTCTCACAAAAAATGTCAACAACTTAGGAAACACATTTTGCACACAAAGGCTTT
Source organism: Hoplias malabaricus (assembly GCF_029633855.1). Lineage (NCBI taxonomy): Eukaryota > Metazoa > Chordata > Actinopteri > Characiformes > Erythrinidae > Hoplias > Hoplias malabaricus. The sequence goes on from NC_089820.1 coordinate 20,007,403, forward strand.
TGGAAACTAAAAATACATTTTTTTTTTCATAAAAAATACTTTGTAAAATAGTCTAAGTGTGTTTTGCTCAATCAGAATTTTCTGAATATTTATTATAATTAATGAGCATTTGACAGGTAGAATACACTACATCTATGAAATTGTACAAAAATGCTTAGTTTTACTACAAGTAACATCATACAAATCAGACCTGGAATTGCTTCAGTTTAGCAAAAAATGTACTCTTGAAATTTTCTCCTGCATTTCCATGAAGATGGGTAATGATTTGGTAAATGCGTGGAAATGCTTTCACTCCAATCATAGTTCAGTGTAGAGAGCTCAGAACACTTGCCCCAAAGGCATAAAAGTTTGCTTCTGTATTTCTTTTCATTGAATGATGAAAGAGCCACCTCCAAAGATCATGTATTATATGATACATATTTGAAACGTTTGGCTTTAAAGGGTTAGATACTTGAGAAATTGAGATATAAAAAGATAACTGTCTGAGCAGCAATTGCTTATTTAAGAAATAGATACATTAATTAATACATAATCAACTGTAATATTTTAATATACCTGGTTTTATTAAAAAAAATCCATACAATCCAGGAGAACATCTGGAGACAAATTTTTTTCTTCATAATCACAACACCTCTACTACTTTTTACAAAACCACAACCATTTTACTTTTACTGTATTAATGTTTTTATGTTTATTGCAATGATAATTGTACACAAGCATCACACTTAGTCTGTATGTATATGAGCATGTGAGTGAGTGACTGTGTATATGGGTATGTGATTATGTATGTATCTGAGTGTATGAATGAATTGCAAGCTAAGAGTTAAATTTTTTTTCTCACAATGACAACATATTTGGACACATGCTCATCCAATTTTTTTTCCTTTCCAAAATCAAGGTTACTATTAGGTTCTTTGTTTCTCGTTGACATAGCAACAGCTACTACGCTTCTGGAAAAGCTTTACGCTAGATGTTGGAAGACGTACTGTGAATAAAGAAAATTTTAGAAACCAAGCATTTAAAGGAATGATTGTGAAATCCAAAAACCATAAAATTTACCCAAAAATCAAACATAATTATGGCTACATTTTCTCTGTTCAAATCTTACATTTAACAAAGCTCAAAGTTAACAAGAATTTCCCCAGCCAGTGTTGGGAGTGATTATAAACCCAAGGTGTTTGGCTGATCTTCCAGGATTAAGCAGGATGTTTCACATATATTAAGTCAACATGTGGAGCCCTGTTTTAGTATGTGGTCACAATGAGGACAAGGATATGGGAACAAAAGGGAATCTTGCTTTTATTCTTGGCTCGCTCTGCTTTTACACATGTGGATAGTAATGGAAAATCGCTAAACTGAAATTGTGTGAAATTGCATCCATTGTGAACGTTTCATTTGTGGTTCTTGGAGCCCAGAGGCCAGTATATTGAATCTGTTGTAGATTTCAGCAGTTAACAACTGAAGCGCATCCCTGTCTCACGCTACCTCTGATCCAACACAATGAGAACTTTTCATGAGGCCTGGCCTCAGCTCTGTCCAAGGACAAAGGCAATTGTACACGTTCTTTCCTTTGTTAGTGATCTGTGTCAAAGAAGCTAAGCTGTTTAGATCCAGGTCAAACTCTTAAACATTAAAGTTAAATGGGCAAAGATCCTAATAATGGTCTGGCTACTTTAACATGGAATGTGTTCTTTTTTATGAAGAACATTTCACAAGTGCAGTATGAAGAGCACAATATATTTGATATAGCAAACCTGATCTGGCAGCTGAGATTTCCAGCTGTTGCAAGGTCAGACACATAATGTCAACAAAAATCCCTTTCAGACTAATGAGTTCAGAATGAAGGTTAGTTTGACTCTGTGCTGTCACAGTTAACCAAACCTAGGCAGGTGTCACCAGCTATTTTCACACTTTCTGTTTATGATTTTAGGTCACCTTTGGTTAATAAAGACAGCTTAGAAATTTCATATATTCTGCAGTGTGAATGATTGTGGAAAATAAAATAATTTTGATGTAATACCAACTATTGTCTCATTTGGTTTTGTTATCAAATCTGAAATGCAACCTTAAAGTCCTCATTGCATGTCACTGTCTGTGAGGAGCTTGGTGTGTTCTCCCTGTGTCTGTGTAGGTTTCTGACTTCAACATGTTGGTAGGAAAATTGGTTGTGTGAAACTGTCCACTCGTATGAGTGTGTAAGTGACTGGGTCTGTGATGGACTGATGCCCTGTCCAGGGTTTGTTCCTGCTATGTGTCAATGACCCTGTGTAGAGTCTGGACCCATTGCAACCTTGATGATGATGAAATTCCTCCAGCAAATGAAAAAAAAAATAAAAAAAAAATAACAAATTAAAAAAAAATGTATATTAAATAGCTGCCTTGCTCTCTTCTGCACAATGGCACAAACTAATGACAACTTATTAAAATACCTGGAAATAAATACAAACAAAATTCCATTTAAAATTTTAATGCCGACTGTGCCTTGCTCATTTGGCTGAATTGGACTCTTTTGTGAGAAGGAACACACTGGCCTCTTTACAAATTAGAGGATGCTATTTGTGGTCCTTTACTTTTAGCCCATACTAGTGCTTTTCACATCAATCCAAGAAGCATCAGCTGGGCATTAAGATATAAACCTTTACCCATTTTCTTCACTAATGCACTCATAAATCAAACTCTGACAGAAACACCCTTGATTGTGATCTTGAAGGCTGCCTGTTGGGATATGGAGTTTGTTTACTTGCTTTGGAAATGTGTAGTGGTCTTTCTTGTCCTGCTTTAAGCATCTGGACACTGGACGATGAACATTGTCTACTGTGGCTTTGCCCTTTTTCTGATCCGAATCAGATTGCTGTATCTAAACTAGAGTAACCAAACTTTCCAGATATTGGTGGCAAAGAACACTACTTCCTCAGTGACTGTGTACTGAAAGAAGCAATCAGTCACTTTCTCCTGTGATTCTTCTTCACATTATGAAACAACTATTACACTGACACCTATTGGCCTGGATGTGTCAGAGATTCTGTACTAAACCTATTTTTAAAAAGGCCACTCTTATATAGGGGGGACACACTCTGTGAAGCTGAAACTGGTTCATTCGGGGAATTATTTTTTATACACTATATATATATATATATATATATATATATAGTGAAGAATGACTTGTTGCATGTTTAATGTCTTGTGGATGAAGCTAAGAGAGGCTCACATGGCTGGTGTCAGGGATGAAGAAAGCGATTAATTGTGTATCAAACAGAGATGACCGTGGGGACCCATGCCCAGGCTGTTCAGGATGAGGATGAGCTCAATTTGAGCTCTAGCTGCACTCAGCCATGGAGTTGAAGGGAAAGGTCAGGGAGAAGTGCGTTGAGAGAGGAGAAGACGCCAGGGCCCAGATGACGGATATGAACTGTAACTCAAGCGTAGTCTAATTCTAGAAACATTAACTTGAAGTTAATGAAAATGTGAAAATGCATATTATAGGTCAACATGGGACTTTTGGCTAATGTCAGGGTTGAATTAACATACAGACACAGAAATCAGAAATATGTAAATGTGGAAATATATAAACCAATGTTGAAACATGGAAATAAACAAAACAACATTCATTTAACAATGTGGAAATACATAAATTAACCTAAAAATAAATAAATAGAAATAAATAAATAGTTGTAGAAATGTGGAAATGCAGAAATCAATTTAAGACTTTTAATCACTTATGCCTGTCACGCCCTCGTCTCGTCATGTCTGTTTTTCTGGCCATGTGCTCTCTCAGCACATGGCTCTGTTTGTTGTTACCCTAGTCTCACCTTTGTTCCACCTCCTAGTCTGTGTTTCATTTGTCCGCTGTCCTCGTTATCTGTCTCAGGTGTGTCTCGTTTGTGTCAAGTATTTAAGTCCCCTTGTATCACTTCCTCCTGTCGAACATTTCACCTTTGTTTTGCTCTGTCCAAGTCAAGTCATGTCATTTCGTCTTGGGTTGTTACCTTCCTAGTCAAGTCGTTTCGTTTAGTTTCCCAGTCGTGTTGTTTCTTCCTTTTTTCTTGTCATGTCGTGTTGTTTCCTTCCTTCTCCTTTGTACTGTGTCAAGTCGGTCATGTTATTTAGTCTGTCTGTCTCTGCAGTTTCTCCGTGATTGTTTTCCAAGTCGTTGTTTCATGTCGTAGTTTCATTTCCTCTGTCGATATTTCGTTATCTCTTTAGTCTGTCAGTCCCGTTTGCCCTGTTTAGCTCCCCGTGTCCAGTTTAGCCTGCTTGGCTCCCTGTTTGTTTTCTTTCTGTAAAAGTCTCTTTGTTTTGTTATTTTTCGTTATTAAAGTACTGTGTTTTAGCGAGTGCGTCCGCTTCCGTCAGTCCGCTCCATGATTCCTGACAATGCCCTTTTTATGACAAAACGTGTATTATTAATATTACATAATTTATTTTGGCATATATATTTATATTATGCTATTTTATTTATTCATTTATGATTCGTAAGTTGTTCTTTTTATTTATGTATTTATTTTTAGCACCTCTGGTCCTCGGCACGGCACGGTGGTGCAGCAGGTAGTGTCGCAGTCACACAGCTCCAGGGGCCTGGAGGTTGTGGGTTCGATTCCCGCTCCGGGTGACTGTCTGTGAGGAGTTGGTGTGTTCTCCCTGTGTCCGCGTGGGTTTCCTCTGGGTGCTCTGGTTTCCTCCCACAGTCCAAAAACACACGTTGCAGGTGGATTGGCGACTTGAAGGTGTGAGTGTCTGTGTTTCCCTGTGAAGGACTGGCGTCCCTTCCAGGGTGTATTCCCGCCTTGCGCCCGATGATTCCAGGTAGGCTCTGGACCCCCCGTGACCCTAAATTGGATAAGCGGTTACAGATAATGGATGGATGGTCCTCCCTAAATTTGTGTTTTGTATTCCAGTGCTTTAATTTAACACATGCGAAGTTCCTGACTTGTGTATTCATCAGCAATGAGTGGACACCTGATCATTGAACATTTCTTCTAAAATCAAGGGGAGTAAAAGGCAGTTTGTCCCTTGCTGCTTTAACAGTTTTACTCTTTTGGGAAGGCTTTGCGCCAGATGTTGGAACATTGTTGTAAGAATTTACTGGCCTGATATGGATATTATATGATTAGCTCTGGTTCACAGTCCGGTGCTCCATAACTCCGGAGAATGTTCCACTACTCCACAGTCTGGGTTTTTTTTTTTACCTTCCTTGCCAACATTTAGCATTGGGCATGGTGACTTTAAACCCACATGCTCCAGTGATTGATTTCATTCCATGCTTTTCAATGGAGATACAAACTGTGTGTGTAACTGAACATCAGTAGCAAAACCCACTTATTATCAGTATTTACAATAGGTTTAAGAAGAAACCTTATTGTGAGAAGCAGAGATGGCAACATTAGCTTGATGTTTTCTCGGAAATCTTCCGACTCTTCCAAACTGTGGATGAGTGCACTGCAGATGCCAGCAACCCCAGCTATTTTACAAGTGCACCTCACTGACTGAACTCACACTGAGGACAGTGTTTTATGAGCAGAGATAAGGAAATGATTTATTTCAGTGCATAAGTAGCACACAAATATCAAATAGTCGGAGTGGAGATAAGATAGCCGAGCCTGTGCTGTTAAAGAGCCATGTTGTACGGCTAATTTATCATTTCTTACATTATGTGCGACAAAAGTAAACAGATTTTCACTGCATAAAAGGAATACACTGTAGGGCATAATAAAACATAATAAGAAAAAATAATAAATAAAAAATAAAAGACACTTAATGAATCTTAGCACTGACAGATGAATTGGATAACAGATAACATGGCCAAAAGACATTGCTCTTCTGAAATGAAGGGTGTTAATAGAGATATTGTCCACATTTTACTGCAGTTACAGCCTCTAGTCTTCGGGAAAGGCTATGCATTAATTACTGGAACATTGTCTGTGAGGAGTTGATGTCAAATTTATTGAATGTTTCTTCATCACTCCAGAATACGCAGGTCCATTTCTCAACATTACAACACTGGGGGACTTTATAGACCTTCTCTAATCTAACCTGACACTTAGAATTGGATATTCTATGGATAATTTACAAGCTGTGTGTGCAGCAATTGGTACAGAAGTGGAGTAGCTAAGGTCATATTGATGAGGGGCGTCTACAAACATCTGGGCATTAGTGGAGCACTAACAGTAGCATGAAACAGGGAATGAGAACATGAGAGGCTTATGATCTTGATGTTTGCCACAGATTAGTCATGAGAAACGAATTACACTTCACAGCATGATCACAGACTGGAATCATAAACATTGTTGTTAGATTACACCATAGCTATCATTTAGAGCCTTCTCTCTGACAGTTAACATAATCTTAACTGTTAAATCCTTTAGGGAAGCCACTGCCAGATGTTACATTTCTGAGCTATAAGGCAACTCAAAGAAATTAGCATATGCCTGTTACCTTTTGTATGCAGCTGCCATACGCTCTTTATTAGCAACATCTACAAATCAGTTGAAGTATATATTGTACTTGATCTTAGACTAACTAATGTGTGAAACATTCCATTTCCCAGAAATTAAATTATGAACAATTAATATAAAAAATTAAAGTGGACATATTATCAGCAGATCCCTTCAGTGCATGTGCACATTAATTTGGGGACCTGGAGCATTTCAACCTACAAACTGTGAATCCAGACCATCCAGTCTGTTTCTTGTAGGCTGCCGAAGTCAGTAAACATTGGATAAAACAAGCTGTTCTAATTTTGTTCTGCTTCTTAAGACAAGTGCAAAGACTCTCATCTGAGTTTCTCCAATCATACTGCTTCACTGTTGCTCAGAACAAGGCTGTTTAGACAGGGATAGAACGGTGTTGTGCTTTTAATCCTGGTGGCACTTTGACCAAAGCATGCCAAAGATGTTTCATTAAGACTCCAGACCTGTGTTCACAAAGAGGTAGTATATCGCTCCTTTAAGACTGTGGAGTTTCTTTATTTTTTGAAGTGTGTATATATTGGTAGCAATAGGAGAACCACAGCTATTTAGATTGTATAAATATCTTATCTTACAGTTGCTAAGTGAGCTCCCAATCACGTGTGTAGCTGCTTTGCTAAATCCAAACACTCTATATGTTATATTTTCAAAAGAAGAATTCAAGAATTTAAGTGGAAGGTTATTTTAGCTCATAATTAGGCCTAAGGTAGGGCTTAGGTTAAGTGTTAATGTAGGAAAAGTTTTGACATGCTGGGTATGTTTTGAAAACGGCAAACTATATTTTGTACACATTGTATTAGTCCTTGGAATGGTCCTTTAGTCAACTATGTAGGGCGTGATCTTTCGACCACTCTGTTAGTAGCACCTTGTGGTGAAGTTGCAGATTGCAAGCAACTCAATACCCCTTCCTCACCCCCCCACCCTATAACCTATGTCCTTCTCATAAAACGTGAAAGGCACACTGCAGTGTCAGTGTTTGGGTAACTGTAGAAACATTGCATTGCAACATGCTGGTGTCTGTTCTACAGGACCACTTCTTGTGTAGATATAAAGGGTTAATTTTAAGCTTACAAAAACAGGATTCATAACAAAAACAACAGCAAAAAACATAATAATAAGTCTTTCATAATAACAGGTGACTACACACAAAATGACAACATGGTGGTGTTCTGCTTGTAGACACCTGTAAATCTTATAAACAGTATTTTTAAGCTTCTAATAGGAAAGGTTTTTAACATGCTGAATATTTCAGTATGGAAGTAAATGGCACCACTCCAAAAACTTTTGGCAGCTTTACATAAGAGTATATTTCTTCTCTTCTTGGCCGACAGCAGCTCTAGTATTTCATGACTGTGGAGAATCAACATCTGACTGAGAAAATAAAGACTGCAGTTGTTCACATTTTGAAAGATTTCTCAATATTTAGCAAAAATGTAGTGCTCCTAAAATAACCTAATGTGAATAAGTAAAAAAAAAAAAGTATCAAACATTAAACTGAGTTGACTTATCAATGCCCTCATATCCATTCCTCTCATAGCAATGGTTGCCAGGTGGAGAAGCTTTGCAGTGCATTGTCAAGAAATACATTTAACTTAATGGGAGACTGAAACTGAGCTGACTTTGTTCAAAGTTGCTACATAATTTTGTTTCTCCAGTATAAAATTCTGTGCTAACTACCTGAATCTAAAGTTCTGATCCATGCAATACACGACAGACACAAGACAAATTCTTTGGAATTTTGCCACCGGGTTCAACCTTTTTTTATTTCTTCTGAAAAATGATGGACAAATCACAGAAATAAATGTCTTCTTGCTCTCATATATGTAAACATAGCACAAAAATTAAGGACATTTATGTTTCATAGATTATTGCTTTGTTATAACAATGCATCTTTGAAATAAATATTATACCATTAGAAAGCCTGTTAATTTCCCTTTTAAATGGTGCCACATGTGTAAGGAACATGAATTTGTGGGATGAGCAGTAGAGCTGAGTATGTGGGTTGTGCCCATGAAAAATGTGCTAAATCCTCTCTGCAAATACCAAACAGCTTATTTTGTGTGATGGTGTGAGGCGACATCTCCCTCACTGGAAAAACGAGGCTTTTTAGCACTGGAGGCAATTTTAAAGCAGAGAAATATCAAGATGAAATTTTGCAACAAGTGGCAATCCCATATCTCCACAGTCTGGGACCGAACCCTATCCTCCAAGATGACAATGCTCACCCCCACAGAGCGGGGTTTATCAGAGACTACCTCCAGAATTTGGCAATGAAAAGGAAGGAATGGCCTGCCAGCGTCCTCACCTCAACCCCATTGAACATTTGTGGGATCAGCTTGGGCGTACTGTTCATGCCACAGGGACCAACACAGCCATGTTGGCTGACTTGTGACAAATGCTGGTTTAAGAACGAGATTTCATCCCACAGCAGTGTGTGACTCGCATGAGGAAGAAGTGCCAGGCTGTTGTGGCCGTGTATGGTTCTTCCACACACTACTGAGACTCCTGTTTGTTAAATTAATAAATTGTTAAATTGCCAATATGTCTTGTTTCTTCAAACATCAAACATCCAGTCCAGCAAACACCAAACAAGTCAATGGTAGAATAAACTGTTTGGCATTGGCAGAGAGGATTTGGCAAATTTTCATGCGCACAACCCACATACTCAGCTCTACAGCTCATCCCACAAATGTATATTCTTTACAAATGTGGTACCATTTAAAAGAAAACTTAACAGACTTTCCAACAGTATAAGATATATTGCAAAGAAGCATTGTTACAACAAAGAAATAATCTACCAAACACAAATTTCCTTACTTTTTGTGCTATGTTTATATTCAGTCACATGCTGATGTCTTTTTTGAGTTTTTATGCACAGATCTGTTAGAAAATGCTGGGTGCTGAGATACAAATACATTATGCTGATTGGCTGGTTGTTGTTACAATAATTTGTCAGTACATTTTTGTCATTGGTAACTGTTCTCAAAAATCAGACTGATAGCAACTAAAACAAAAATGCATTTTGTGTGTGAAATGCCATCACTTTGATGCTAGTTCCAGTTAATTGACTGCCATTTCAAACAAATCTCATTAATTCATTTTGTGTGGTGTGTGCCTTGATTTGACTAGTGATGTCATAATGCCCTCTCTGAAATATCACAGTAATTAGGCCAGTGATGTCTAAAACATTACAATAATTAAACCAATGATGTCATAGTGCTCTGTTTGAGATATCATTGGCTCAAGTAGACTGAACCAGTGATGTCATAAAGCCTTGTTTACTATCTGTATCCAGGGTGATTCTGCAGTGTTCACCTCAGTGATCTTAAAAACCCAGAAAGATGATCATTCCACACTTGCTTGGAGAACACAGTCAAGCAGTGAGACATTAGCTCTGTATAAAGATCATTAATAGGATGATCACTGATTGTGTGCTTTGGGGCTTAAGGGAACTCTGGTTTGAGCCTCTTGGTTTATTGTCGCCCGATTTAATTAAGATTTTATCTGCCATTAATCGGCTCTTAAAAGCTTTCCCTCACTGTCACCGCTTTGTCTGAGCTGACTGCTGAGTGTACAGATGAAGAGAAGGAAAGAGAATGGTGTGGGCTGATGCCATCAACCAACCAACACTAAAAAAAAGAAAGCACTAGTCAGAGAGTAACTGGTTTTATTTCATAAAGTGTAGGGAGACATCTCTGCATAGAGACTTTGTTCCATTTGTTTATGAAGGTTAATGTGGCTGCAGTGATGGTAAAATAAAGATGCATTTCAAACATCTATACTTAGCCCTGCTTTTATTGAGGTTGTTTTTATGTTGCCACAGTGTAGCGTGAGATCTCTTGAGGTTTCAGTATGAATGTTCAGCATTATTGTCTTTTGCAATATTGCTTGTAGAGGAGTGACATGCAACATTAGGGCCCTTGTCATAAAATAAGGGCAATAAGCTCAGAGCTCTGAATAGAGGCTGGAGGAGCAGTGTATATTTACACTTGAGGGGCTCATTATTAAAATTTCAACTCAACCAAAATTTCCATTAAGCGAAGTAGTTATGCAATGTTCAAAGGTGCATACTCAGTTTCACTGACAAATGAAATCCTCTCCAATTAAAAACAAATGAAATGTGAAATAAAATGTAACACTCAATAAACAGAACCTCCTTCCAATAGATATTACATTCTTGTACTTTGAGCACACTGAGACATGATGTGTTTATAAGGTGTGGGCATCTATATGGACTTCTGCTCATGCCATATTTCATCTGAAATCAAGGCTATTAGTAAAGCAAAGAGGCATATATTGTATTCATCAACTGATACTGATGTTACTGATGGTACTGATGTTGGTTGTTCAGTTCTGGTTTACAAACATCACTTCAACACATACCAGTGATGCTGGAAGATACGCCATCTTTTCAGAGAAAGCGGTTCCACTGCTCCACAGCCCAGTACCGGGGGATTCATTCCTCTCTAGCTCTAATCCTAAGTCTAATATTGTGAAGACTCAGAAGAGTTTAATCAAATATTTGCAGCTTCTGAAGGTAAGCTATAGTAAATTTACTCACCCAAAAATCGAGGTGTTGCTAAATAAATTGTACATTGCATAAAGTAAATACAAATTATTAGAGTAGTGCCACTGGTTTGAAGGAATGCTAATGGGTTACATGAAGAACCATTCAGTTGTTGGTTCTTTTGAAGGACCAATTTTATGTGAAGAATTTTTGATAAAACTTCAAAGTAACATAAAGTCTTAGTACCTCTGACTGAGGTTTGAAAATAGCTCAGAAGTGAGGGAGTGGCCAACAAACGTCCACACGATGAGTAGACCAACATAGAGTGATAGAATTGTAGTCGGTACGCAATTGACATGAGGAGACTGTCATCGGGGTGGGGACAAGGGATGGGAACACTGGCTTACTTATTAGCATACTGTGATGTTGTTATCATATTTGGATACAGAGTCACATCAGCAAAGAATGTGTGGGTTGCAAAAGAAAACATCTATGAAGTAATCTGTTGGTGCTCTGTGTGTATGCTGTATGTCTCAGTTGCTCATTTGCCTTTTGTCTGGGCCGGGCTGAGAGGTGGGAGGCCTCTGAGTTTCTTGAATGTGTGGGTGCCTGTCACTTTTTAATAGGCCTTGGTTCTCCTGATTCACAATTAGACATAAAGCACTTTCAACACTGCACTACATCTCTTGACAGACCAGAACCAGGACAAGCTGATCAAGCCTCAAAGTTTCAGCAAAGTGGGAAACTTTCTGTTCACCTGTGCTGTTGCTTTCCTCACAGGTTGACAGTTCTCACCTTTCACATAACACCTGACCAATCTGTCCTACACTCTTAAAAAGGTGTACTCTTAAGGTTCCTTGGTAAAGGCCATGGTTTTAGTTGGAACACAGCTGCACATAGGCGGCACGGTGGCGCAGCAGGTAGTGTCGCAGTCACACAGCTCCAGGGGCCTCGAGGTTGTGGGTTCGATTCCCGCTCCGGGTGACTGTCTGTGAGGAGTTGGTGTGTTCTCCCCATGTCCGCGTGGGTTTCCTCCGGGTGCTCCGGTTTCCTCCCACAGTCCAAGTGCAGGTGGACTGGTGACTCGAAAATGTCCGTAGGTGTGAGTGAATGTGTGTGTGTCTGTGTTTCCCTGTGAACCCCTCCAGGGTGTATTCCTGCCTTGCGCCCAATGATTCCAGGTAGGCTCTGGACCCCCCGCGACCCTAAATGGGATAAGAGGTTACAGGAGAAAAAAAAAAAAAAAAAAAAAAAAAAAAACAGCTGCACATAGAAACATCTGCATGGAGAACTGTTTCTTTTTTGAAAATAGGGTAACAAAGCTCCAAAAAACTTTGTTTTATCGTATTAAAGGTTTTTCTATCGTAGCTCCTATGTAGCTGGTCATTATTAAAATGGAAGAACATTTTCAGTACTAAACAGAACGTTCAAAAAGAAGCTACATAGAACCATATACATTACTTTCTTTAACAATCTGATGAGTCTTTTATAATACAAATATATAAATTGTTCTATATAGAATTTTATTCACCACAATAAAATAACATTATTTCTGTTGAGTATTTTATAAATTAATATATTGAGAGCTATTTTTTTGGTGATATTATATAATTGATCATTAATTATCCTGCAATGGACTGGTGTTCAATCTGGAAGTGTTTTTGTATCTGATGCCCAATGATTTGAGGTAGCCTCCAGACTGTGGAGTTGCTATCAGTGAATGTGACACAGTAACAGATGATAAATGAATATGTGAATGAATTATCTTAATGAAATTCTAAGATAAATAAGTGGAAAAAATCTGAATCACAAAAAAATTAATAGTTAACAAAAGAGAAATGTTCATTCATTCATTCATTCATTCATTCATTATCTGTAGCCTCTTTTCCAGTTCAGGGTTGCGGTGGGTCCAGAGCCCCACGGGAATCGATGCAGGAATATACACTCGCACACTCACACCTACAGACAATTTTGAGCAGCCAATCCACCTACCAACGTGTGCTTTTGGACTTTGGGAGGAAACTGGAGCACCTGGAGGAAACCCATGCGGACACAGGGAGAACACAATAAACAAAAGAAATGTGAAAAGAGAGAGTGAATACCATTCAGTTATTTTAGTTAGATTTTTTGAGCATTTTTTACAATAGGTGTTGTCACAAAGCAGTTTCACAGAGTTCCAGGTCGTTGTGTCAAGTAAGTGCCGCCAATGCAACTCTGGCAAGAAAAAACTCTTAGAAGGAACCTTGAGAGGAACCAAGAGGACCTTAAACAATAACACATCTTCCTCTTTACACAGACTCATATTAAATAAAGAGCAATGTATGGATAATGAGCAGTGTATAATCCAAAAGCAGTATTAATAAAGAATGATAAGTTACAGTGAGTGTGTCGTGGTTTATAACATTATAATGTTCTGAGGGTGTTAAGCACTGTATTAATAAAGTATAGTGTAAGGCCAGCAAACAATGAGCAGACAGAAAGATACAGAGAAAATGAGACCCCTAACAATGTGGAAGACCAGGTAGACAATGGCTTTCATCTTCGAATGACCAGACAAAATCATACTCTTGCTTCAGATTGCCTTCAACTCAGGATGGTCACTATCCATTTCATTGATATTCTGGATTTATTGAAGTGTCCAGCAACAAACTGACATAGATTTATTTTTTGTCCATTTTGAACTGCGGTGCACACAAGCTATGATTCATTATGGTGGGAAAGGGGCATTGATGGGGGCTTAAATATTTTGCCGCCTCTAACCACTGATGGGCTTGGTCTCAGATAGGAGCTGAAAATGATTTTACATTCTTGCTGCTTGCTGGTGGGCCTGATAAATTGCCTGGTAAATTTAACCCTACGCTCTACTGATGATGCGTACGGGTGAGGGCTCAGACACCTGTCAAAACATCTCATAGCCCTCACGCCGAGGAGAGAGGGGCCACTGTTATATACTATAGCTGTGAAGTTAGCCCAGCACATTACAACAAGCCTGCTGGTACATTACAACATAGGCAGTCCTCATTATCCCATGTCCCATATCCTAGATTTTGCTTGTATTTATGTTTATGTCCAATGGTGTTATTTTTATAATAAGGTTTATGTACTAACAACCACATTCCATTTCTTCTTTTGCCACCAGAATAGTGTAAGCTGTTTTAGTAACTGTTACCATCATTAGCGTAGGAACTGCCAGGGATGAGGGGGACATGTCCCTCACAAAATTGGAAAAACCTGCATTTGCCACTGATTCACCTCATCAGAGAGTCGGTTCATAAAGTTAGTTTTTACCAGCTCTGGGTTTGAGGTCAGTAATGAGAGCACAACAGATCACAATGGTGGGTCACAGACTCACTCTCTAATGTTAATGTTAATCAAATGCTGTTCCACATCATTATAAATACAATATTTCACTGCTTTATCTACATAGGAATCAGCTAATACCTATCTAATATTTTGGGTATGGGGTGGGCTTTCACTCAGCAAATATCAAACCCCGGTATCAAACTTACTCCTACGCCCTTGGTTACAGTAACTAAAACTGTGTAGTTACTGTGCCTTGTTCTTATTGCACTCATTCAAAATTCAGGCTGAAACATTCCTTATAGCTTCCAATCACAGCTTCACAGTTGAAGTTTGTATTTATAAGTAGGTTAAATATTAAAATAATAATGAAAAATGTGCTGATTATTTACTTCCATTTTCAAACTCAACTTATTGACACTGTATTTTTTAAGATAACTTAACTAAACAACTAAGTTATTTTGTGTTTGGGATTTTAATTATATAGAATTTTTTAAATTGGCATGCACAAAAAAATATGTTTGTATTAAAATCTTGTAATGATACAGGACTATAAAACCTAAAATGTAAATATCTGCAGCCTAAGACTCCTCCTGTGCATTAACATGTCTGAAAAATTTGCCTAAACCCTGACTCTGACCCTAACCCTAATCCTAGAGTAACTTTCTCCCGATGCAGTTTACATTGCTCTTTTTCTAATTCTTCTTTGGCTACAAACCAGAGTTTGTGTGGAATTGGTTAATCAGCGCCACCAGTAAACAAGGGGCTCACTTACTGATCAAACAATCATTTTGAATCATAACCAATCATATAACATAGAAACATAGTTATGCACCTCTAGGGGGGCTCCTGTTGGTCATATGTAGTCATGTTTGGAGATCTTGTTGTTGACGTTTCACACATGGAGATGCATTCTCTAAGGGTTGTTTCAGTGCAACAGAGATGAACAGATATTTCCTTGTCAGGCCATCTCCCTTTAATCCTCAGCTCTCAGCGTTTATGAAGAAAAGTTTGGAAAGTGAAAGTTTGAGAAGTAAAAAAATATAATGTGGAAAAAAAGATGATTCCTCAACGGTAAACGGAAGCGTTAGTGCTGCAATCTCTTTTGATGGATTAGGAGCTTTGCCTTATCAGTAGATTAAGACACCTGGAGGTGCAGAATTTTAATGAGGCTGGGAGGGAGTGCTCTGCCTGTCAGGCTGAAACACTTGCAGGCACTCGTTGGTTTAAAATAGCTCTACAGCCACCACAACAGAGGATTTGTCTCAGTGCAAAGGAGAACACATTATCTAACCCCATATCTCTGCAGCAAAGCAGACTAACTTCAAGTGTGTATGTCCTATTTTTTATTTTTTTTATCTTTGGTGTTGGGGGGGGGGGGGGGGGGGGGTTCTTCAGTGTGTGCGTTTCGGTTGTATCAGTAAAAAAATATAAAAAATAAAACTACCACATTTGCCTAATATTAATACTGATACCATGATGTCAGGCCCTCTTTGCCCCCACCCTGTGCCCCACGGTCATTGCACCGCACTCTTGCTCTGGGCCTTGTGGGTTGTGGGTCCACATGACACTCCCATGTTGTTTGTCAGGACAAGCCAGCATCCAGGCATTCACTGTTGAACACTACCACCAGGCCTGGTTCCAGAGATTGGTCACAGTGACATTCTGTTTTGTTGGGTTGGTTGTTTCTGGGGCCCTACTGGGAGTCATCAGCTCCTGACAAAACAGCTCTGGATTCCAACCCTACTTCAAAAGTTACATAGTGCAGTTTCTGTAGTGCTGAACCTAGAATAGCAGCAACAGAACCTCTGTTTCAACTATTACAGGTCAGTGAAACATCACAATAATGTTGAAGCTGTAAATTAATGTAAATATACTATCTAGTGTTCCTTTAACAGACACCCATGTTGGCCAGCATTGTGCTTATTGATGGTCCCTTGTTACTGCTAGCCACATTAGCGTTGCTAGCTGACCTTACAACCCTTTGATTTGATCTCCCACTCTGGAGGAATGTGAGCTGTTTCCTGACAAGAATAGGGTTCACGCTTTGGTGCATTATTGACTCCAAACCTTGTCTTCCTTGGGTTTGCTCAACTTTTCCAAATAATTTCCATCCTAGAGCGGTGGGAGTAGAGCCTAGTTGCTGCCCCACAGGATCAGGACCCCTAGTGTGCTTTGAGCAGTGACAAATGATGCCTCTCAACAGTGTGACGCTAAGGCCAGCCTTCTCAGAGATCGATGAACTGTGGAGCTGCAGAGCAAAGCGTGCCACTTTTACAAACGTGCCTGATGTGCGATGGATACTTCTTCAATGTTCACAGCTCTGGTGATGAATTGAGCCCTGAAAGCTCTTTTCTCTGCATTTTTATGTCCCTCTTGTCTGATACTCTATCTGCTCTTCTCTCCGCTTCTCACACTTGCCACTTGCTAGAGATACACTGTGGTGGCAAATGGATAATCTATCGCTTCACAGATGAATGCATGTTTGAAGGCAGTGGGAGAAAGGTGCAGGGTCCATATCTAGGAATTGCCTCAGAATAAAGTCTCAGACGACAGAGCTAGGACCAGCTGTTATATAATTTGTTTATAAATACACCGGCATCAGTATGGGACACTGATAAGTGATGTGTTTTTACATGGACCAAATTGTCCACAAGGACCACAAGTCCACAATGTGCTAGACACAATAGGCCCCATTCAACAACAATCTTTAATGAGATATTACTTCTTAAAACCCACTTGGACAGTTTTCACAATGATTCGGACATTCACAATTATTTTTAGTTGAGATTTGTTCTTAAGATTTGTACGCATTGAAGAGCACATTTACACACTTTTGAGCTCTATATGTTTGTGTCAAATAATTGGTTATAATGTGTTTTATTCCAGTTCATTCATTCAGTCATTATCTGTAAGTGCTTATCCAGATCAGGGTCACGGTGGGTCCGGAGCCAACCCGGAATCACTGGGCCCAAGGTAGGAACACACCCGCCAGTACCTATGGACACTTTTGAGTTGCCAGTCTACCTACAAACTTGGGCTTTGGTACTGTGGGAGGCAACTGTTGCACCTGGAGGAAACCCAAGTAGACACAGGTAGAACACATCTCCTCACAGACAGTCACCCAGAGGGGGACTTCAACCCACAACCCCAGGACCCTGGAGCTGTATGACCCTACCTGTTGCATCACTACAACCTTCATATTATATTGTAATATTCACATTACAATTAACACATAAAACATTTGAATTAAGAATGATTTATATTGGCTCTAATATTTATATGGGCTCTAAAATACAAGTAATTATTTAAAAAAAAAAAAAAAACACATTTTATAAAATTTGGAGGATGTTTCCTCACCATTTGCTAGTTCTCCAGTCTGTTTGCATGCTTGAAACTGGTCTAATGTATTTACAAAAATCCAGTGTCTTTAAATGGACAAAAAAAGAGGAAAAAAAACACCAATATGTCTCAGTCCAGCATTCTAGGCATTTTGGAGGATTTTAGACAATTTACAAAAAATAATTGAAAATCATGAAGCAATATGAGGATATACTCCATTCCTGCTCGAGAGGTGGGTAACATTGCCTTATTTTTACTGTAAATGGAATGGACTCTAATTTCAGGAGAGCACTAACTGCATGAAAGTGAAAACACAGAACAAGTTACATATATATATTTTTTTCTGTGGTAATTCAGACAGTGAAAGAACTTACAGATGAGTTCAACTTCAGCCACATACTAACCATGTTCGTACCATTCCACCGTCCAGAGAACAGCCTTGTCCCACAGACATACACTTCCCCTTTAAGGCTTACACTTATGCTAATTAAGAACAATGGGCAGGAGATTTCAATTGAAAAAGACACTGGGATTCATCATTATACAAACACAGCTGCAAGTAATTATATGGTTTAGGAACACATCATGAATCTGACATAGATACTTTTCCTTAGGATCTTTCTCAAGAGCAAATTTAAGAAAACTCTAAGGGAGACACTGGTGAATGAGACTTGTTGTTGGGTTCAGAAATAATCTTACACAGCTAATTTACCAGTGTTAAATCAACACTATTAGTGTTAAATTGACACTGTTTGTTTTTTAATTTAACACTCTCAGTGTTAAGTTAACACTTATGGATTTAACACTGGAAAATTTGCTGTGTATAACCATTTGAACACCTGAAAACTTCAATTCCCACCTAAGACATTTCAGAGAGTCTCTTGTGTTGCATTTCCTTTTGAAATCTCATTTCTGCAGAGTTGTCTGCCTGTCACTGTTACAGGGTGCTGGAGTTTGAGGGCTCAATCCCCACTTTAGTTCAATGTGTGGTTTGTTCTCCCTGTTACAGTGTGGGTTTCCTCTGTAATTAATTCTGAGGGTTTATGACAGGCAAGAGTATACCTTTAGCCATATAATGTACATACAACTTAACCAGTATATTGCAGGGACTACTGAACGCTTATGAACAATATTCACACACAGACGCTGTGTTAGGGAGACCGTTCCGTTAACCCTAGACATCGGACTGAATAGAGGACTCGGTTCAGGTTCATGAGTGGCCGAGGAGTCGGCTAGTGTTCGTGTAAGGAGAGAAAGATGATTCTTTTCGCGGCAAGGATTAATAAAGTTTTCCTCCTCTGGATTTTTGAGTTAAAAATCAACCTCGCCTCAGCGTTCTCATTTGAACTCCCACACTGGTGACCCCGACGGCTCTTTGAACGATTTCAAAGCCTCCAAACATGGCCACGAACGCCGTAGCCCTGAAATTACCGGAGTTTTGGGAAGAACACGCCGCCATTTGGTTCGTTCAAGCTGAGGTTCAGTTCGCCATTAGGAGAATCACGGACGACGAGACAAAATACTATTACGTGGTCGCAGCGCTGAACAGCAGCACAGCTTCCAGGGTAATTAACTTTCTGCAAAACCCCCCAGATCTCGACAAATATGCCGGATTAAAAGCACTGCTCTCGCAAACTTTTGAACTGTCTGACGCCGAACGTGCCCGCCAGCTTCTCTCATTACCGGGGTTGGGCGATTCCAAACCGTCAGAGCTCATGGACCACATGCTGTCGCTTCTGGGTGAGCACGAACCATGTTTTCTTTTTAGAGAACTTTTTCTACAACAGCTGCCTGGAGAGGTTCATGCGGCGCTGGCAAACTCCAGCATTGTGGAGCCTCGGGCTCTGGCTAGAGAGGCTGACAAAATAGTCTCGGCCAGACAACAGTGTCACGCCGCTACGCGTCCGACAGCACCCCAGCCCACTACTACTCTCTGTTTCTACCATGCGCGTTTCGGAGACAAGGCCAAGAAATGCTGCTCACCGTGCAACTTCAAGGGAAACGACCGGGCCGGCGCCTGTTAGCGGCTACAGGTGCCGGCCGTTCCAGCAGCCTGCTTTTCCTTACAGACGCTGATTCGGGTCGCCGTTTTCTGTGTGACACGGGAGCCCAGGTTAGTGTACTGCCCGCTTCAAAATTGGATGTGGAGTCCCGTGGCGTAGGTCCACCGCTGGAAGCAGCCAATGGCAGTCCTATCCTCACCTATGGCAGACGGTCAGTGCCTTTGTGTTTTAATGGGCAGCGGTTTAATTGGGATTTTATCCTGGCCAAAGTTTCCACACCATTTCTGGGCGCGTATTTCTTGTGCGCTAATAATCTGCTTGTCGATGTGAAGAACAGGCGCCTCGTCGACCCAGAAACATTCAGTTCACTCCCAGGTTCCCTCAGTCACTCTGGCTCTTTCAAGTTGTCCAGCACACTCTCCCCCTCTGACGAGTTTGCGAAGATCCTGGCCAGTTTTCCGAGTCTTACAGAGCCCACGTTCACAGCTCTGGCAAGCAAACATGGGGTGGAGCACCACATCACCACCACAGGCCCACCCGTGTATGCAAGGCCCAGACGTTTAGATCCGGCAAAGCTCTCCATTGCTGAAGCCGAGTTCAACACCATGGAACGCCTTGGCATTGTGCGACGGTCCAACAGCCTGTGGGCCTCTCCTCTGCATATGGTCCAGAAACCAGGTGGTGGATGGCGGCCGTGCGGTGATTACCGTCGCCTTAACGACGCCACTACCCCAGACCGTTACCCGATCCCGCACATACAAGACTTTTCTGCTCGTTTAGCTGGTACAGTCATTTTTTCTAAAGTGGATTTGGTCCGCGGATACCACCAGTTTCCTGTGCACCCTGCAGATGTTCCGAAGACTGCTGTAACCACCCCATTTGGCCTGTTCGAATTTCTTCGCATGCCTTTTGGTCTCAAAAATGCAGGTCAAACCTTCCAACGTCTCATGGACAGTGTACTGCGTGACCTCCCCTTTTTGTTTGTGTAGCTGGATGACATATTGGTTGCCAGCACCTGCAGGTCGGAACATTCACAGCACCTCAGAGTTTTATTCGAGCGCCTCAGCCAGCATGGCCTTATTATCAACCCTGCGAAGTGCCAGTTTGGCTCGACCACCATTGACTTCCTCGGTCATCGCATCTCCAGCACTGGTGCTGTTCCGCTTCCTGCCAAAGTGGAAGCAATCCAAGGTTTGGCCCGTCCCCTCACCATCAAAGCTTTGCAAGAGTTCCTGGGCATGATAAACTTTTATCATCGATTTATCCCACGAGCAGCCAGTGTCATGCGTCCCCTTTACGAAGCGCTTAAGGGTAAACCTGCCAAGCACCTGGTGGACTGGACCGATGAGAGGGCTCAGGCATTCAATGCCTCCAAATGCGCGCTAGCAAAAGCTACCATGCTGGCACACCCGATTCCGAACGCACCTATTGCAATCACCACCGACGCATCGGATTATGCAATAGGGGCTGTGCACGAGCAGTGGGTCAATGGTGCTTGGCAACCGCTGGCTTTCTTCAGTCGGCAACTTCGTCCAAATGAGCGCAAGTATAGTGCTTTCGACCGCGAGCTCCTTGCCCTTTATCTGGCCGTGCGTCATTTCCGTTTTCTCTTGGAGGGCCGCCTGTTCACGGCTTTTGTTGACCACAAACCACTGGTTTTTGCCATGGCCAAGACTTCGGAACCATGGTCCGCTCGCCAGCAAAGACAACTTGCTTTCATCTCCGAGTTCACTACCCACATCCAACATGTCGCCGGGAAGAACAACCCTGTGGCCGACTGCCTCTCGCGCTCAGTTACAGCTGCTGTGCATGTGGGCATTGATTACTCCGAGATGGCCGCTGACCAGCTTTCCGACCTGGAGATCCGGACCCTCAAAAATGCGACCACCTGTTTGCAGCTAGAGGACATCCCTTTTGGCGATGCTGGTGTGACACTTCTCTGCGACACCTCCACGGGCCAGCCCAGACCCGTCGTTCCTACTGGATGGCGTAGACAGGTTTTTGACGCCATACACGGCCTTTCTCATCCTGGTACTAAGGCTTCGCAAAGACTGGTGGCAGCCAAGTTTGTCTGGCGTGGCCTCAAGAAGGATGTGCGTTACTGGGCGAACACTTGTGTGGCCTGTCAGCGAGCTAAGGTGCATCAGCACATCAAAGCCCCCTTAGCAGTTTTCCCTGTTCCTGAGCGGCGTTTTGATCACGTGCATGTGGACCTGGTGGGGCCCCTTCCGCCGTCTCGGGGTTTTACACATCTCCTCACTATGGTCGACCGGGCAACGAGGTGGCCAGAGGCCGTTCTGCTGTCATTGACAACATCAACGGAGGTTGCCAGGGCTTTCCTTGGCACGTGGGTTGCACGTTTCGGGGTTCCATCCGACATTTATTCGGACCGGGGCTCGCAGTTCACATCCGCAATCTGGCACTGTCTAGCTAGGGATCTTGGTGTGCGAATCCACCACACAACTGCGTACCACCCTCAGGCTAATGGGTTGTGCGAACGTTTCCATCGTTCCATGAAGGCTGCTCTCCGGGCCAGCCTGAAAGGTGACAATTGGGTAGACAAACTTCCATGGGTTATGCTGGGTCTTCGTGCTGCACCTAAGGAGGACCTCCAAGCATTCTCAGCAGAGCTGGTGTACGGCCAAGTGCTGCGGGTCCCTGGCGAATTCCTCCCAACAGTCACGGGCCCATGGTCGGCCAGTCAGCAGCGTCCTGCCCTTCAGGAGTTCTCGAGGACTTTTGTTCCCCTGCCCACCTCTCAGCACGGCCTGCAGCATTCACAGGTCCCTCGCACTCTGCACAAGGCAAACTATGTTTTTGTCCGCCATGACGCTCACCGCACCCCTCTTCGTCCGGTCTACGATGGTCCATTCCGAGTGATCGCCCAAGGGGACAAGTTTTTCATTGTAGACTTAGGAGGTACACGCGAGCGGATCTCCGTGGACCGTCTTAAGCCTGCTCACCTGGACTTGAATGAGCCTGTGATACTCGCACGACCTGCACGTCGCGGGTGCCCTCCCAATGCTATTGTTCCCACTGCACCCACACCTCCTGGTGGTCCTGCACCCTCTGTTCCTCACCGCAAGGGCCGTTTTGGCCGGGTGTCACGCCCCCCTCGTTGTTTGAACATGTCTGTGTTGATGAATACTGGGGGGGCCTGTGTAGGGACTACTGAACGCTTATGAACAATATTCACACACAGACGCTGTGTTAGGGAGACCGTTCCGTTAACCCTAGACATCGGACTGAATAGAGGACTCGGTTCAGGTTCATGAGTGGCCGAGGAGTCGGCTAGTGTTCGTGTAAGGAGAGAAAAATGATTCTTTTCGCGGCAAGGATTAATAAAGTTTTCCTCCTCGGGATTTTTGGGTTAAAAATCAACCTCGCCTCAGCGTTCTCATTTGAACTCCCACAATATATTATCAACAGAGGTGGGTAGAGTAGCCAGAAATTGTACCTAAGTAAGAGTATTGTTATTTTAGAATAATACGACTCAAGTAAAAGTAAAAAGTAGTCACCCAATTAATTACTTGAGTGAGAGTAAACATATTCAGGGGAAAAAATACTCAAGTACTGGGTAACTGCTGAGTAACCTCTACGTTTAATAATCAGAATGTCAAATAATACACCTGAATTAAAAAAAAATTATGAATAAAACAGTAATAAACAAATTGAGAGCCAGGGAATATCTCTTAAACAACAAAAACAAAAATAAATGTAATATTTACAAAACATCACATTAAATTCAGCTGTGTCTCTTCGGGTTGTTGCGAAATGCATGTCGTTGTCTGCCATTGTACTGTGCTTCTATGCTCTTTTCTGCCCTGTGTTTGCCGCAGGGATTTTGTGTGTGGTCATGTGACAGCTTGGCTCTGTTTGATTGGTGAAACAGAGTCAAATGTCGCTAGTGGCTACATTTGATTGGTGAGACACATTCATGTGACAGAGTCTCTGTTAGAAGTCAAAACAAAACAAAGAGATTGTGCAGAAATTCAACAGGGATTTGTCTTTAGGAGCTGCATTAACTCAGAAAAGAAGATTGGTTTTCATTAGCTTTTCAAAGCCTTAGTTATCATTGCTGTCTCATCTATAGGTAAAGACTTAAAAACAAACAGAAAAATCTTAGATTCAATTCAGAAACTCAGAGGTAACCAGTGCAGGGAGGCAAATACAAAAGTGATGCTCTTCTTTCCTCTGTGCCTGTCAGAAGCCTAGCAGCAGCGTTTTTGAACCAGCTGCAGCTGTGCCAGACTGGAATAAATGAAACAGCAGTACAGCAAGTTACAGTAATCAAGATGAGACGAAATGAAGTTTCCAGATCCTTGTACAGAATGCGTGATTCAATGTAAAGGACCAGGGCTGAGCTCAGATGAGAAGATACGGACTCATAAAGATAATCATTAAAAAAAAAGGAAATACATTTATAAATGTATTTTACTAATCTAATGTAACAATGTTATTTATAGATTTACATATCTGAATAAAATCCACTCCTGCATGCCCCCACAAAAACCTACAAAAAAACCCAAACTACATGCCATAACTTTTGCACAGGTAACATTTTTACATTTTTCCACTATGTTAAATTCATTCACCCACACACTCTTAAAAGTAAAAGTGCTACAAAAGGTTTTTAGAGCGATGCCATAAAAGCACCAGTTTTTGTTCCATAAGGGACTATTCTTGCTGAACATCTAATACAAACAGCGTGTCATGTTTCTGTGCCACTGAAACTTAAAATGTATGCTCCTATCTATCTATCTATCTATCTATCTATCTATCTATCTATCTATCTATCTATCTGGTATTTGTTATTTTTGCTCCTAGGCTCCCCTTTCAGTTTCAGAATGTAATTAATTTTTACAGCACTGTCCTGAAATCAAATAATACACCTGAATGCACAAAAATATAAAACATTAATAAACAAATTGAGAGCTGGAGTATATCGTTAAACAAATAATTAAAAAAAAAAAAAATCAATCAAATATTTACAAAATAACACATTAAATACAGCCACACTATCTTTTTTTTTATGCGGGGTGCTGCGTCTCTTTGGGTTGTTGTGAAATGCATGTCATTGTACTGTACTTCTGTGCTCTTTTCCACCTGTGTTTGCGGCAGGGATTTTGTGAGTGGTCGTGTGATGGCTTGGCTCCATTTGATCCATTTGAGATGGCTACATTTGATTGGCGAGACACATTCATCTGACAGAGTGTCTGTTAGAAGTCTTGACAAAACAAAACAGAGAGATTGCATTGGACGGATCGATAAATCTAAGTAGCAAGCAAAATGTAGCTCAGTGTAACAGATTAAAAGTACAGCTTCTTCTTCACAAATATAGTTAATTAAAGTAAAAAGTATGCTGCATTAAACTACTCTTATAAGTACAATGTATCCAAAACGTTACTCAAGTAAATGTACCCAAGTAAATTTAGTGCATTACTACCCACTACTGATTATCAATGGGTTAACACTTTTCATTCATTCATCTTCTGTAACCGCTTCATAATAATCTGGGTGGCAGTGGGTTCCTGCCTACCTGGAAGGACCTGGCACCACACCCTTAGACATTCATTCACATACTCATACCTGTGGGCATTTTACACTGGAGGTGTGTGGCAGTGACACTACTTGTGGTATTACTATGCCCCGCATTATATACACTATTGTACCACTATCATCATAACATATGAAAACCTAGTATTTGTGCTGTCATCTTGGATCATGAATAAAATGACTATATTTGCATTTTAAAGAAATTTGTCATCTACGTTTTTACAATGCTCCATTTCACACACATCTTTCTGAATGACTTAGGTCTCAGTGACTGAACAATGCAGAAATGGATCATTTCATATCTGTTTTAAAAATTGATAAGCGCATGTGCTAAAGTTTTCATGCTATACTTTTAATACACACTATAGTCTTCCATTCTGTTCTCATATTTTGTATCTTCCTGTCTGACATTCTAACACCTAGTGTGTAATGCACTGTCTTTATAATGCATGTATCTTTTACTGTATTTTATTATTTGAAAGATAGCGTGCTTCACTGTTAATTTATTAATAAATGGACCTTGGCTCAATCAAAGGCACTATAAAAAATAAAGTTTATTATTATTAAAAGAATGCATCAGAACTGATGGGAAAAAATGCATGATGGCCTAATATAATAGGTGCTACATGTAACTGCATAACAGAATGTTGGCATTTGCTCTGGCTTTCACCTCTATTCAGGTCCAAGGATGTGGAAAGCAGTGACTGTGAGCTGTGAAAGAACTCTGGCTTCTGTATCTTTCTCAAGCAGGAAAATCCTCTATAGCTGCACTGAACATGTCTTACACTCTTAGTAATAATGGTTTGTACATAGTTATTTGCTGGAATGGAGAAAGAACCTTCCAGTTTAGAACTATCGCATTTTTAAAATATTAAAAAGACATTTTTCCAGTAAATATGTTCCAAATATGTTCCAAGCAGGGTGAACTCTGGTGACTTTGAGTTGGTGGAAGTTTGAAAAGAAGTGGTGGCGGGCTTCACAAATTGAGTTGAAGCATGCTCTGTGCAAGTGGCTAAACTGTTGTTTTGATTTCTGTTACATCAAAGAAAAAAATAATTCAAAATAATTCAAAAATTCAAATTTCTTGCCACTTAGTTTCCAGATATGGACTGTATAGATAATTGTGGAGTGGACAGTGGCATTCATTGTAAAGTCAATAAGGGCCTGCTTTTGTAATCTTTCATTTTAAGATTGAACGGTTCAATCACCGGTTAAAGGATGTCCTTCATGGGCTGTTAGTGAAACCCAGAATTAATGCAGTTTTGAAGCTACTGAATTTGCATTTTAGTGTGACATGCTACCCTGCACAAATAAAAATATCTGGGTTTAAAAGACCTTCTAATGGAGGCCGTTAAAAGGTTTTTCCTACCAATTAACTTGGACCATTATAAGATTACTGTACAATGTATGCCTAGAGATTAGCCCACTCTGGCCAGTGGCTGATAAGTTTGATAATGGAGATTTCAGCTGTGCAATTGATGGTGGCCCACTCTATCCATGAATACTTACAATACTAATTGCTTCCACTCATGCTTGAAAAAAAGTAGAAGGAAAGTTTAGGACATTAAAGACCCTGGAGAAATTGAGAGGCTATTGGTTCTGCGCACTACACTGACTTGGAATAAAAATGTAAAAGACCTAAACTCTCTCAAATATTCAAATTCCTAAATGGGTCTTGACTTGGATGTATGGCTCCAGAAGACTGTTTAATGGGGGAAAATATATTTACAATATATAGACGTTCTTTCAACTGTAAAAAATATTATTAACATTCAAATTTCCCCATTGGATTCCACTGATATATAACTGGCAGCATTTTATTTGAGAGCTTTTTCGTAACTATATAGCTCATATTTCTTTGCTAGTAAATACAGCATGACTGTTTTTAATGAGGTAAATAACATTATGCTCTTAACTTTTCCTAGTCACATTTTTTGGAAAATATGTTATTACAGCAATATAGACAAGAGATAAATCTCACAGTCACAACCCCTTATGTAAATAATTACCTTCAAATACATTTAACACCATATACAGGCGCTGGTTTAAAATTAGTATATCATAAAAAAGTTGATTTATTTCAGTAATTCCATTCAAGAAGTGAAACTTGTATATAGTACACATTCATTACACACAGACTGCTATTTTGCAAGTGTTTATTTCTTTTAATTTGATGATTATAACTGACAACTGATGAAAACGCCAAATTCGGTGTGTCAGAAAATTAGAATATTGGGAAAAGGTTTAATATTGAAAACACCGGGTGCCACACTCTAATCAGCTAATTAACTCACAACACCTGCAAAGGCCTTTAAATGGTCTCTCAGTCAAGTTCTATAGGCTACACAATCATGGGGAAGACTGCTGACTTCACAGTTGTCCAAAAGGCGACCATTGACACCTTACACAAGCAGGGCAAGACACAAAAGGTCATTGATAAATAGGCTGGCTGTTCACAGAGCTCCGTGTCCAAGCACATTTAGGAAAAGATGTAGTAGAAAAAAGTAAACAAGCAATAGGGATAACCACACCCTGGAGAGGATTGTGAAACAAGACCCATTTAAAAAAGTTGGTGAGATTCACAAAGACTGGACTGCAGCTGGAGTCAGTGCTTCAACAACCACCACGCACAGATGTATGCAAGACATGGGTTTCAGCTGTCACATTCCTTGTGTCAAGCCACTCTTGAACAAGAGACAGCATCAGAAGCAATCCGTTTCCAAATAGGACTGGACTGCTGCTGAGTGGTCCAAAGTTATGTTCTCTGATGAAAGTAAATGTTGCATTTCCTTTGGAAATCAAGGTCCCAGAGTCTGGAGAAAGAGAGTGTAAAGTTTCCACAGTCAGTGATGGTTTAGGGTGTGATGTCATCTGGTGGTGTTGGTCCACTGTGTTTTCTGAGGTCCAAGGTCAACGCAGCCGTCTACCAGGAAGTTTTAGAGCACTTCATGCTTCCTGTTACTGATCAACTTTATGGAGATGCAGATTTAATTTTCCCAACCTGCACATAGTGCCAAAGTTACCAGTACCTGGTTTAAGGACCATGACATACCTGTTCTTAATTGGCCAGCAAACTCCCCTGACCTTAACCACATAGAAAAACTATGGGGTATTGTGAAGAGGAAAATGCAACACACCAGACCCAACAATGTAGAAGAGTTGAAGGCCACTAGCAGAGCAACCTGGGCTCTCACAACACCTGAGCAGTGTCACAGACTGATCGACTCCATGCCACGCCACATTACATGCTGCAGTAATTCAGGCAAAAGGAACCCCAACTAAGTATTGAGTGCTGTACATGCTCATACTTTTCATGTTCACACTTTTCAGTTGGCCAGCATTTCTAAAAATCCTTTTTTTGTATTGGTCTTAAGTAATATTCAAATTTTCTGAGATACTGAATTTGGAGTTTTCATTAGTTGTCAATCATAATCAATCATAAAATTAAAAAAAACAAACACTAAACTAAAAATTAAACATCAGTCTGTGTGTAATGAATGTGTATACAAGTTTCAGTTTTTGAATGGAATTACTGAAATAAATCCACTTCTTCTTGATATTCTAATTATATGACCAGCACCTATAGAAATGAATGCTGTATGTTGTTGATTCTCATGTTTTTTCATTATAATACTGTTATTAAAAATTTAGGCTTATTTTATAATGTTCGTATGTATCTAATCATCACAGAATGGATTACTATTCACCCCATAGGCAACCAAAAGTTACCCTGCCCCAAACAAACAAAAGCCCTGCCATGTCAACACTCCAAACAGCAGTGTTCCAACCTGAAAACAGCCAGAGAACATCAAAGAAACAAGGAAATAAACTGCTCAAACTCAGAATTGACCTGTTTGGTTTGCTGTGATTCATAATGTCAATACAGGTTCAAGGCAAATTTGACTGCGTACAGACCCAGCATCTTGTTTATGTAATCCATATCCTATATGTGGGTGCTTACTTCCAGCCCCAGATCTTTGGCAGACACAGCAAAGGACAATTGATGCAGATCTATTGATGTTTCTCCAAGAAGAAAACAGTGGCAGCTGAGACAGTTGCAGATTGATGTGTCTCTTCAGACAATCAGATTTCAGGGGGTAAACCTTACTGTGTCTGCAAACTAATGTGTCTAGCACTCAGCATTGAAATGTAGGCAACAATTCAACAGGGATTTGTCTTTAGGAGCCACATTAACTCAGAAAATAAAATTAGTTTTCATTAGCTTTTCAATGGCTTAGTTATTATTGCTGTCTCATCTATAGGTAAATCTTTAAAAACAAACAGTAAAATCTTAGATTCAATTCTCAAAACTCAGAGGTAACCAGTGCAGGGAGGGAAATACAAAAGTGATGCTCTTCTTTCCTCTGTGCCTGTCAGAAGCCTAGCAGTAGCGTTTTTGAACCAGCTGCAGCTGTGCCAGACTGGAATAACTGAAACAGCAGTGCAGCAAGTTGCAGTAATCAAGACAAGAAGAAATGAAGTTTCCAGATCCTTGTACAGAATGCGTGATTCAGTGTAAAGGACCAGGGCTGAGCTCAGATGATACGGACTCATAAAAATAATCATTAAAAAAAGGAAATACATTTATAAATGCATTGTACTAATCTAATGTAACAATGTTCTTTATAGATTTACATATCTGAATAAAATCCATTACTGATTAATTTTTAATTGAACACGTTCTCAGAGAACACACCTTTTTTAGAAATCTCTCTCTCACACACACACACACACCAAACCTTAATTTTTTATTTTTTTTTTTTAATTAAATAAAATAAAAAAAAAACACTACTTGCCATAACTTTTGCATACGTGACATTTTAACATTTTAAAAATATCCAGCAAATTCATCCACCCACCCACTCTTAAAAGTAAAAGTGCTACAAAAGGTTCTTTGAGCGATTCCCTAAAAGAACCAGTTCGGGTTCCATAATGGACTACTCTTGCTAATATATTTAAATGGGTAAATGGTTCTGTAAGGAAGCAAACGTGTTTCTTCAATAGAATCACTCAAATAACCCTTTATAACTCATTATTTTTAAGAGTGTGAATGTGTTCTCTTTAGAGGATATACACTTATTTTCACAGGAATAGTTTTGTCAGATCATTGAGGTACCAAAGTTTTGAACCAGACCAGTAACCAGCATCAAGGCAAAGAATCTAATACACACAGTGTGTCATGTTTCTGTGCCACTGAAGCTTGAAATGCATGCTGCTATTTTGTCACTAAGTTCAATATTTAGACCAACCTAATTCATAAGTCTAACCCTAACCCTTAATACTAGGAATAAATCTATCTATCTATCTATCTATCTATCTATCTATCTATCTATCTATCTATCTATTCTGCTCAGTTGCAGAATGTAATTAATTTTTACAGCACTGTCCTGAAATCAAGTGTGTTTGAGAGGTGGGGGTGGGGGGATGTCAGATCCTACCCTCTTCCAAAAGATACACTGTGCATTTTCTATAGAGCTGAACACAGAGTAGCAAAAACAGATCCTTTATTCTCCCTATTACATGTCAGTGAAACCTCACAATGATTTTGAACCTGTAAGCTAAGGTAAAACTATTACCTAATGTTACTTCCATCCATCCATTATCTGTAAGCGCTTATCCAATTCAGGGTCATGGTGGGTCCAGAGCCTACCTGGAATCATTGGGCGCAAGGCAGGAATACACCCTGGAGGGGGCACCTGTCCTTCACAGGGCAACACACACACACTCACACATATATGGACACTTTTGAGTCGCCAATTCACTTACCAGCGTGTGTTTTTGGACTGTGGGAGGAAACCAGAGCACGCGGAGGAAACCCACACGGACACGGGGAGAACACACCAAACTCCTCACAGACAG
Source organism: Hoplias malabaricus (assembly GCF_029633855.1). Lineage (NCBI taxonomy): Eukaryota > Metazoa > Chordata > Actinopteri > Characiformes > Erythrinidae > Hoplias > Hoplias malabaricus. The sequence goes on from NC_089820.1 coordinate 20,038,434, forward strand.
TCACCCGTACCGGGAATTGAACCCACAACCTCCAGGTCCCTGGAGCTGTGTGACTGCGCACTACCTGCTGCGCCACTGTGCCGCCCCTAATGTTACTTTAACACTAGATATCCCTCTAACCATAAACCTATATCATGGATGTAGTTTCAGTAGCAGTGAGTGCATTTCATGCTGTGGCCCAAATATGAGTCCCTAACATTTTGGTCCATGTTGGCAAATGATTCTATTATAATGTTTGTGTGATAGCAGGTTGTTTGAACGGTAAGAGTTAAAGTTGCACTAGACAAATTTATTTAATAAAAAATATTGAAGATTTATATTAAATAAATATTTATTTTCTTGCGTTTTCCATGCTTGGTCAAAGAGGTCACCTTGCCTTAATGCCCTTCTTGCCCACTATTCCTCTGCAGACTAGGTAGGTGAACTACAATAACAGACAGATAATCTGCAAAACTGCCTTGTGCGAATTTAATCAACATATTTCCACTGATTACTAAAGAAAAGCTAATTTCTCTGTGCACTTCCACTGCCTCTCTCTTAGGCAATAATCCTGACTGAACATAATGTATAACCCAATCATACTGGATCTCATTACTCTGAAGCAGATTTGAAATGCTAGCCAGATGCTTTCTTCTACTAAATCTAATAACTACTCAGACATGAGGAGGCGGGGTTTGCTTGAGTCAGGAGTGGAGACCTCTGTCATGTTCACTATTGCTCAGATCCATTGCCTCATTCTCCAGTGGGGAGTTGTTCCAAATCCAGTTGTCAAAGGGGGACGCAGGAGACTGTATGGAGTGTGTTTACATAACAGGGCCAGCAAACAAGATTCTAATCACACTGCCTGTTTATGTCCCACGATCAATACACTATTGACCACTGAGGGGCTTTTGTCCAGTGCTTGCATGTGCTTGGACGGCTCTCCCTACAAAAGCCCTGCTCTCGTTAATAATTCATCACCTCCTCGTTTACAGATAGGTCACAATTATGAAGCACACCCGGGCATAAAAGACACATTAAAATGTTTATTCAGTGCTTAACACCGCCAGAGGGGACACCAATAAATAATTAAAAGGTTCCACTAATGCGATGAGGTGTATTTTGCTGGGAATCCAATAAAGGAACACCACTCGGACAAAGCTGCCAATTTCATCTTCCGGAAGGATCCGCTTAATGTGGCTTCGGTTCTAACTTTCTTTGTGCTAGAAGAAGTGGAGCCAGATTACTGTCCTTGCTCCTTTTATTCAGGCATTTAGTATAGTTCTGTTAACTGCTGAAAAACTTCATGCTGGCCCCTCATGCAGCAGGCACCCATGACCTATGACTCTGTTGCTGGTTCATGTCTTGTCCTTCTTTGGACAACTTTAAGTCGGTTTTAATGAAAGCACACCGTGGAACAACGTACAAGGAATGCTGCTTTGGTGGTGCATTGACCAACACAACATGACCATCGCAGTTTGGCCTTCATCAAACTCAACTAGACCCATACGCTTGTCTGATTCTCCCGCTTCCAATATCAAGGTCAAGAGCTGACTGTAGAATATGTATCACCTGCTGTAGAATATATCCCACCCTTCGACAGGGTTTTATTTAATTAATTCATTCTGTAACCACTTATCTAATTCAGGGTCGCGGTGGGTCCAGAGTCTACCTGGAATCATTGGGCACAAAGCGGGAATACACCCTGGAGGGGGCGCCAGTTCTTCACAGGGCAACACAGACACACACACACACATTCACTCACACACTCACACCTACAGACACTTTTGAGTCACCAATCCATCTACCAACGTGTGTTTTTGGACTGTGGGAAGAAACCGGAGCACCTGGAGGAAACCCACGCAGACACAGGGAGAACACACCACACTCCTCACAGAGAGTCACCCGGAGCGGGAATCGAACCCACAACCTCCAGGTCCCTACACTAACCTGCTGCGCCACCGTAACGGCAGTTAAGGATTTTGTCCAAGCAGACAGATTAAAAAAAAAACATTCTTTACTGCCAATGTAAGTTAATATAATGAGATTTAGTTCCTAATCATTCCCAAACTTACACTGGATTGTCTGATAAATGTTTCGGGGCAAAAATGGAATTCATAATAGTTTTTTTATTTTTTTATTTATCTATAATTTATTGTTAGGACACTGTTAAAGTTATGCCTTTGTTTTGCTGTGATATTTTCATGAGGGTGAAATGGCTTTAGCCAACACAGCATTCTTTTATTTTTCATTTGCCTGTACTATATTTTACAATGCTAGCTGGACAGTTTATGATTAGATTTAAGAGAGCCATTACCACCTGGCACATTACAGTTTATTTATTATGTTTTCTTATTATTTTTCTTTTTCTTTTTTTTTTTTTGTTTGTTTGCCTTCAGCATATCTATGGAAGTTGAAATCGTTAAAATAAATAGAAAAAATAAGTAATGTAATTCACCATAAACACTAAAACAAAACAAATGCCTCTGGCAGTGGGCCATGCATTCACAACACAGATGATAAAATATTCACTGTTGATGAATAATTAAAACCTGTGTGTAATTGAAGGTGAAGGCATAGTGTGTGTTTTAAAAATAATAATAGGGCAAAAATAAAATATTCAGAAAGCGACTGCAGCCAGTGGTGTTAGCTGGATTATCGAGAGACAGAAAGAGAGAGAGAGAGAGGGAGAGAGGAGAGAGAGAGAGAGAGAGAGAGAGAGAGAGAGAGAGAGAGAGAGAGAGAGAGAGAACTTTACCCAAAGAAGTTTTTCAGTTTTTGTCTTTTTGCAACAGTAAGTGCTTCTACTCTTCTTGGAAGGCTTTAGACTATATGTTGTAACATTGTGGTGAGAGTTTGATGGCATTCATCCACAAATATCATTAATGTGGTGAAGGTATTGGATGGTATTTCTTGGGTGCCTTCAAACTAAGAGCACTAATGAGGTCAGGTCCTGGTGTTGGATGATCCATTTTTATGTTGGAGATATGATGTTTTGGTGTGACAGTTACATTTATTTTTAAGGGAACTTTTCAATCTAATTTACTATCCATTGAACTTGTGCTTGCCGCAGAGTGAATGTATAAACAAATCTTTATGAGATATATCTCCCAACAGTTTATATTTCAAGTTGAGGCCCATGAAGACAGATGAATTATTAAGTATTAGCTAGTGATTTTTCTCTCTGCTCTGCAGTGTGTGTGTGTGTGTGTGTGTGTGTGTGTGTGTGTGTGTGCACGCCCATATCTCAGACTACTAAATGTGGACGAAAAAGCCCTAGCACATGTAGGTCCCTGACCTCTTCATCTCAGGCTGGGCAGCTTTCTCTTTGTGTTCTGCTCCTCTTCCCCTTTGCTTGACCTGTTATCTCGCCTCGGGGCAGAATCAGGTTCAGCATGAGGGGCTACCCCCCCCACCCCCCACCCCTCACAGACACACCACACCACCCCATCCCTCCACTCTTCCCCACTGCCACAATCTGCTCAGTCCACTATGTATTTTTAACCATCCTCTCACAAAATAAGATATGGGATGAAAACTATAGGCAAAGTCAAGGTCAGTTGGGAATTTATAAATAATATATGATTAATAATGATAATGATAATGAATAACTAGTTTTCATGATTATGAATATGACTAATAGGATGCAGTAACCCTCTAGCTGGGTCTACTGCCAATCACATGATTCCAGCATGTCAAGACCAGTGTGAAACAAGCCGCTACTTCAATGCAAATACAATGACAACAGCTATCAACACACTTAAAGGATAACACTAAACTCTTATTTTAGCTAACAGATACAAGGACTGCCCAGCAGGAGTGTAGGGTTTGGGCCAACTTACCTACTGAGTGACATCATAGCCAGTTGGTCTCTCTTGGAGACAAACACTCAGACATTCGCTCACAAACTTACACCTATTTAAATTTTTGAGCATCAAATCCATCTACCAGTCTGTGTTTTTGGACCATGGGAGGAAACTAGAGAATTTGGTGGAAACCCACATGGACACAGGGAGAACACACCAAATACCTCACAGACTGGCCGGAGTGATGCTCCATCCCACAACCCCAGGACCCTGGAATTGTGTGACAGTGATAATAGCTGCTGCACCACGATGCCGCCCCTACAATAATTCAGTATTATTATACAGTATATCAAGATAGAAAATATTTCAATAATGGCGGTATTTTTATATATATTATTTAAAGTATGTGTCACTGAGTATTGTTCCTTATAGGGCATTACTGTCTGTTCAGTGTCTCTTGCACTCACTTCTTCCTCTCTCTGCCCTTATCCCACAGTCTCCAACCCACACTTTGACACTAGAAGCGCTGAGAACTGGTCATGTGACTGCTGTAAGTATCTATCTAATTCAGAGCTCTTCCCTTAACTGCAGTCGTTTTGAAATGAATTATGCACTTCGGAAATAGTGTTATGATGTGACACAAAAGTGATGGCCACAGTAGTTGGATGTCATGGCATATTTCCAATTCATATACCAGTCATTTCAAATTAAAAAAGCCTCTAGTTGACATTTCATATAAAGCAGTGACGGTAATAATATATACATACAGAAATTCCCTCTGTTAAATTAAGAGGTGATTTATTGGCATAGGGACAGATGTTTACTTTGCCACATCCAATGCAAAATAAAAACTGTAATTTACATAAGCAGGAGAATTGCAGGGAGGAATAAATGAATAAGTGGAAATAATGTAGATAAAAATATGAAAACAAATGACAACTATACACAGCAACATTATTCTCTCTCTATGTCCAGAGAAGGTGGTGGATTAATTTATGTAATATGTAGGAGGTTACATAGACTTGGCAATTAATTTTCTAGAACTTGTTATATACAGATATTCATTGTGGGCATTCTTGGCAGCTTTCCTGTTGCTTTTACATTTTTCATATTGTCACGCCATGTAAGACCCCCACAGTCATTCTGTTTTCTCCAAGCGGTCATTCAAACCTCCCAGGCATTCAGCAGAAATCCCACATGCATTCAAATCATAACACCAGAGTTAATGAGCGGTCAGTCAAAGCTAGAGAAGGCCCGTTAGACAGGAAGAGTGGCGGGGGGTGTATTCAGCCATGGCAGATGTGATGTAGGACTTTGTTCTTCAAAGAGCTGGCAGGCCTGAACACGTCCTCCTCTTGTGCTCTCTGTGCTTTGGTCATTAATCAGAGCCTGGTCACATCTCCAGTGTCCAAACACTGGAGAAGTAGATGTTGAATGAAGGCTGCTGCTAGAAATATACCCTCTGTACAAATAATTACAGGTTGTCAGAGTCCCTGTTTGTCCAAGTGACTGCTTTAATTGGTTGGAGAGGATCCAGAAGAGGGGGGAGAGTGGACTCTTCACCACCAAAGCACTTAAGATCCACTCAGCCCCTCAGTGAGAGCAACACTTATCCCACCAAACACAGCAATTCATTTTCCCTGGTCTTCTTCACTCACAGACCCTTTCTAGGGGATAATTTTGAAGGCTTGTTCGATTTGTTGAAAGCTTTGTTTTTCTTTAAGACGAATGTATGTAAATGATCTTTGTTTGGATTAGTTTTCTTTAATTGTGGCTCAATTAAAAGCACACAGAGCACACTTTAGCCTGAATGGATGGGCCATTGTAGACCACTGCAAATCTGTAAACAGAAGCTGGTGACTTTATTTGAAGATGTGCTTTAATTTAAGAAACAAATGCTCCAAAATGACACGGAAAAACATATCATTAAATTAACTTTCATTCCATGTGACATTTACATGTGAGATTTACATTCATGGCATTTAGCAGATGCTCCTATCCATAGTTTGTGTTCAGTCAGAGTTTATCAGCTTAGAGTCTAAAATTCACTTGAGCTCAGACACGGCCAGAACAGAGCCAGTGCTGGCACGTAGAAAGCAAAAAAGAGAGTTAAACACAGGGTGTTTCGGTTTGTCTTCTATAAGAACTTTTTAAGATTGCTTATAAGGAACAAATAAATAATGTTCAAGGTGGGGGATTTGTATCTATTGAGCAATATAGCAATGAACTGTATGTATGTATGGATTTAATTGTATTGTTTGTTATATTTGTATGATTGTATATTGATGGGAGCGATACTGTCTCCAAATTAAATCACCAAATAAGCCAAAAAAAATCTGTCTAAAAATTCTAAAGAAAAGACTCAGCTTAGAGTTTTACTATTACAACAAAATCTGCACTAATTAGTATATGTACAAATAAGAGGAAAGAGTCACAGAACAGTAAGAGAATGCTGCACAGCCTGAGATGAACAGATCAGGGATATGGGTCTTTTTCGTTCACAGACCAACATTCATTCATTCATTATCTGTAAGCGCTTATCCAATTCAGGGTCATGGTGGGTCCAGAGCCTACCTGGAATCATTGGGCGCAAGGCAGGAATACACCCTGGGGGGGGCGTCTTCACAGGGCAACACAGACACACACACATTCACACCTACGGACAATTTTGAGTCGCCAATCCACCTGCAGCGTGTGTTTTTGGACTGTGGGAGGAAACCGGAGCACCCGGAGGAAACCCACGCAGACACGGGGAGAACACACCACACTCCTCACAAACAGTCACCCGGAGCGGGAATCGAACCCACAACCTCCATGTCCCTGGAGCTGTGTGACAGTGACACTACCTGCCGCGCCACCGTGCCGCCCACAGACCAACATAACATATCTAAATTATTATTTATAGTTATTGTACGTGGGCGACACGTACAATAACTGTACAGCAGGTAGTGTCGCTGTCACACAACTCCAGGGTTCTGGGGTTTGGGATTTGAGTCCTGCTCCAGGAGACTGTCTGTGAGGAATTTGGTGTATTCTTCAAGTGTCCGTGTGGGTTTCCTCTGGGTGCTCAGGTTTCCCTCACAATCGAAAAACCCATGTTGGTAGGTGGATTGGCGACTCAAGGGTGTCCATAGGTGTGAGTGTGTGAGTGACTGTGTGTTACCTTATAAAGGACTGGTGCCCCCTCCAGGGTGTGTTCCCGCCCAGCGATTCCAGGTAGGCTATGGACACACCGCGGCCCTGAACTGGATAAGTGGTTACAGACAATGAATGAATGAATGAGTTATTGTAAGTTCACTAAGCAAACCTTTGTACACTCCTGAAATGTGTATTTGCATATTTCTGTGAGCAGTTAAAGGATCTATATCAAGTGAAAAAGACATTTTGTCCAAGCTGTGTGTTGTTTTTTCTTCTCTGTCAAAAACAGTTGACCCTGGTGTGAAATTCAAAGACAAATCTCTGAGAATTAAGTGTCACAAGACACTTTTTCAGTAAAAGCCAAATTTGTTTAATCTTCTGTGATATGCGCGGCGTGTTTATGAATCCTGCTAGACTGAAAATGAAGTAAAATTCCTGTTATTAAAGCTGTAAATAAGGCATGTTTGATGCAGGAGCCTGTTTGATGCAGGTCACAGTGTTAACGTTATGGAATGACTTGCTGGAGTGTGATTAATATCTTATGTGGTCTCTCAGTGCAGAGTGCGGTCCACAAATCTAGCAATTAAAATGTAAGCCATTGCTGAGCTTTTGCCAAAATCCCACTGCTTCAACGGGCTACAGATGTATTTTACCTCAGGAGGTAAGAAAACATCACTCTACCAGTGGCACTTTAACAATTGCACCATGGTGCTGCTCTCTTTCTTCTTTGTGGAGAAGAGGCTTAGCCACAGTGGTGAGCCTCTACTGTGTTTTATCCTGCAGCGATGCAATGACAGCTTCCTGGTGCTGAGCTTCTGATTGCATGCCGACATGAGAACATGAGATTTAATCTTGTTTTACAAGATTTACGTTAAGAGTGTTACTCCCCGTCCATTAAGCATCCATCATTAGGACTGCTACAGAAACAGAGCTCTAACAGCAATAGATGGTTTCTCATTCACCACACTCAGCCACAAATAGTGATGTCTCAGTGCGATGTCACAGAGCCTTCACTTTGGATTCCCTGGAATAGAGATGTCAGTGCGTGAGGAACTTTTTAAGATTGCTTAAATATCAACAGATGTGAGATGTATCCAGTGGGGGAATGGTATCTATTGAGAAAGGCAGGAGCGAACTGTATAAAATGCCTGGATTTAATTGTAGTGTTTATCCTATTAGTTTGATCAAATGTTGATGACAGCGGCACTATCTGTGTCCAAAGCTAATTTTCCAGTGGGACAATAATGTAATGTCTATCTACAACTTTCCCCGTTCCCAGAAAATTTAGGACACTTGATAATTATCCAAGGAACAAATGTAATTTATTAAATTGCTTGAACTTTAATTTAACTTAGAAAAGGAACAAATATTCTTTGTTGTCACTGACAAAACTACTGGAATTTAAATATATAAATATAGTCATGGTTTAACACTTTGTGCCAAACTTTGTGAGAGATTTATGTGTCAGTTTAAAGATTGCAAATAATCATGTCTTTCACCATCTACAATTTATAACATCATGAAAAGATTCAGGGAGTCAGCAGGAATCTCAGTGTGTAAAGCCCAAGGGTGGAAACTGCTGCTGAATGTACATGTCCATTGAGCCCTCAGGCTGTACTGTTTAAGAAACCATGCTAGCAAGATGGACACCGCTACATGGGCTTGGGACCCCACTGTCTTAAGAATGTAAATTAACACGAAGATCTGCTGGAACATATTCAACTAAAAGGTTTATAATGGTTGTCTGTTTGGTGTGTTCTCCCTGTGCCCATGTGGGTTTCCTCCGGGTGCTCCAGTTTCATCCCAGAGTCCAAAAACACACATTGGTGTGCCCATAGTTGTGAGTGTGTGTTGCCCTGAGAAGGACTGCCGCCCCTTGCAGGATGTGTTCCCACATAACTGGGTGCACTGTGACCCTGAATTGGCTAAGCAGTTACAGACAGTAAAAAATATAATACGTATAATAACAAATAATATTAATAATAATATTAATACATAATTAAAATAAAAGGTTCTCCAAAACCCATCCATTGAAAGGTCCCACTTTGACACCCCACACACATCACTTTTGGGTACATCCATTTTTAATGGAGAACATAGTCAAACGCGATGATAAAATTGACTAAAATCTCAGTGTTTACTTCTTCAGGCCAGTATGTCTCACAAAGCAGGATTTATGGCCTATCCAACTAAATTTCCCCCTCACAGACCAGATGAAATGTCAACATGGGAAAATCTGGAGACAGGCAGGAGCAGGTCTTTGGCTATGTATGATTGAGAATGTAGATTAATAAAGCAGCCTGAGCCACCTTACTAGTGTAGTGAGAAATGCCTTTAAAAAAGGAAATACTGCATTAGTGAAGTAGACTCTCTCAAAAGGGCATGGCTCCTTGACATGATGTTAGTGCACTATCCAGTAATAACTCATTAATTGTTCACACATTTTCGGTTAACTTTTCTGTGCCTTTGGTTTATATATGTATATTTATATATATATCATTATCAATATCAATTTATCATATATATTGATATGTTTTTCTAGATTGTGGGAGGAAACCGTAGCACCTGGAGAAAACCCATGCAGATACTGTGAGAAAATACTAAACTCCACACAGACAGGACACAACCCCAGGACACTGCAGCTGTGTAGCACTGACAGTATCTGCAGCTTCACTGTGTCACCCCTAGAAAAAAAATTATATATATATATATATATATATATATATATATATATATATATATATATATATATGTTGCCTGCTGGATCTATTTCCATTTTCATGGCTTTATTTTCTTGGAGCACTGCAACTCTATATGTTATTGGCCACTGTAATGGAATTGTCAAGTTTAATCACGTCATGTCTGATTTTGTGTGGTGGAAAAAGGGGAAATTTTGCTGGTTATTTCATATAAGTTTTGGAAAAGCCATCACTGAGGCCCAAACAAAGAGGCTGAGGGCATAAAGCCCCGGAATGAGCTGTGAATTGGTAATCAAATGGAACTTATTTCAGCCAAAAGCTCAACTAGAAAGACATTATAAATCCTTTTTTTTTTCTTTATCTGAAAGGCCTTTGCATAGGCAGCGTATAAACAGTTGCCTACAGATGTTGGCCTTTATATTGCCTTTGACAGCCGGTGTCAATGAAGTGCAAGTGCGGGTCTAAAAATCAATGGAGCATGCAAATGAAACAGATAGCATTGACTGCCATCTCGCAGATGCGCCATTCATTCCCAAAACGGCCCAAAACTTTCTTATCGCGCTCGCCATCATTTAATCATCTTACTTCAGTGCTGTAATTTACTCAGGAGACGGAAACTAGCCTGGAAAAGGGGAAAAAAAGAAAGGCGCCACGGAAAAAAGGAGCAGATATAATATGTAGATTCTCTATGCAAATGAGGAATGATCATTATTACTTTTCTCTTCCAGGGGCTTTATTAGATGTCTTTGCCGATAATAGATATTGCGGGAAACCTCGAGCCGAGTTCCCACTGCAGTCTTTTTCATTACGTTCAAACAGTGTGTCGCTTTTATTGCATCATTTATTCCCTCCAGATGATAAACCACTTTCCTCCCAACTGTGTACCTCGACTCGGTGCTAAAGAAGTGGTTGTTGGTTAAATGGAGTTAAGAAGCAGTGGGGTTGTAACTGGATGCTCGACAATAATCACTTATTAATCTGCCACTCTTTGCACAATGGCTCAGCTAAAGCCGCGTCAGAAAGATCACCACCCATTACGGTTGTTTTAAATCTCTTGGTGTGGCTGTTCAGTCTGTTCTTTGTTCAGTTCTGACACCTCTCTGGAGTCTTTATAAAATCTTGATGTACCTGATATACTGCAGAATGATTTTAATTTACTTGCTGTGACAGTTGAACAGGGCCATGCTGATTTCTTCAGTGATGCTGTGTAATTAAATTTGGGTGAGGTGGCTTTTCATCAGCCGCTTTACTAGAAGTCCTAAACTTGTTGGTTTACATTTTGGGACTTGAGTTGTGCTCAGTTGGTGTCCTATTACTTTCTTTAAAACCATACTCAAATGTTTCAGTGGTCAAGGGTCACTGTGGATAGGATATTTTCCGGCAGTGGAGCAGTCTCATATAGCACTGGCAATGCCTTGTGGAAAACACCCAGACAACACTATTCAAGACCTCATAGTGCCACTGCTGATACTGTACTTCCCACACAGGTCCATGGTTCCAGGGGTCTGGGATTCAATCCTCACCTCTGTCACTGTCTTTGAGAGGTTTTGTGTGTTCTCCCTGTGTCTGCATGAGTTTCCTCACACAATTAAAAAAGCACATGTTGATGGGTGGATTTGCTGTTTCATATTGTCCACAGGTCTATATGAGTGAGTGACTGAGTGAGTGTGTGATGGACTGAAACCCTCTTTATATTGTGTTGCTGAGTCTTAAAGTAGGCACCAGACCTACCATGACAAAGAAGTGACAGAAGATGAATGAATGACTGATTGAATTAATGAAAATATACAGAAACTGCACAGTGAAAGCGTGCATTTTTCAAAACAACAGAAAATCGCCAATGTCATTTATTGTGGACATTAAATTGGGAATTAGGACTTTGCTACTACAGTGGATGATGACTTTACATATTTAAACAATGCAGTTTGATTTAATTACCTACTAATTTTTTTTAACTTCTGTTTAATCCAGTTCTCATATTAAAGCTATAATTAGCTAATGAGAGCACTGTGTGCATGTGTGGCATATTTACTCTATGATTTGATGCTCTTTGTGGCCCTGTAGCAGAACCCTGCTATTGTTAATTTGATCAGATTGGAGCTGGAGTGTTTTAAACAAGTCCCATGGCCTTGTGTTTGAATGCACCCAGTAGAGATAAATTGCAGAGGGCGCTTCTTGCTCAGCGAGTGAGTGAGGTTTACTTTGACTGGTGTGTAATTTATTTGTCAGAGACACAGGGGAGTAAATAACAGGTCTTCACTCCCTTTGCTCTGACAGCGACTCATCGGCCGAAGTAGCAATCGCTCGACCAGGGGCTAGCCAAAAAGCTTTAAACCTCATCAAAAACAATGTCACTTTTCTCACACAGTGGGGTGACATCAAGAGGAATGGCTTCGCTAAGCAGAAACAAAGATATATCTGACTGCTTGAAGTTTAATTCTGATATTTAGTTAAGCTGCAGTGAAAAGTAATGGTGCTGCAAAGTGTTATGTGGAGAGGTGCCATAGAACAGAGGACTTTGATTTTGTAGCCACTGCTAGCTTAACTAGCCCCTGGTCTCACCTACTGCCCAACATTATGTGGACACATGCTCCCGACACTTAATCCAAAATTAAGTGAGGTCAGGTACTGATGGTGGGTGATGAGTTCTGGATCACAATCTCCTTTCCAATACATCCCAAAAATATTGTAGGTTGCTCCACCACTTCAGAGATTACAGGTCCACTGCTACACAGCCTGATACTGGGGGGCATCAGTGCTTGGCATTAAGCATAATGACCTCTTAAGCTATGAAATTTCATTAACAGAAATGATATTCAGCAGAACAGTCCACTTAAGCTTTTTCCCCCCAGGAAAGAATATTTCGGCGTTAAAGAACCTCAGTGTAAAGGTCAGAGTGCATTTCATTTTTTCCAATAATCATGTATCCAAATGTTCTCTCCTGTGTGCTTGTGTTTATCTCTTCCCCAGGTCCCTAGGTGGAGCTGTCCACACTAGAAATGCTGTGGGTGGGGCACAACTTGGACAAAAGGTTCTAGTGTAAGTAACAGAAGGAAAAAACAAAGGACATCACCACCGTTTTTCTCATTGTTTTAGAATCGAGACATCACTTTGTCTTTATTCTGGACAGTAAATGTACTGGCTCTGAGACTAGTGAATGCTCTGTGACGTTAAAATCTTGCACGAAACGAGAGTGCCATTGGTACCTCTTTATTTAAGTGATAAAATTGTGGAAACCCAATATAGTTTGCATGGATCCTACACTGTAAACAATGGTGCTGTACAAGTTCATTATTGTCACTAAAGGTGCAAACAGTGTAAATGTACCTTTAAAGGCACAGCAAAGATTTTAAAGTCCAATTGCATTCCCTAAAGGTACATGTCACGGAGGCGTGAAGAGTGGAGTTACGGAGGCGGACACACTCGCTACAACACAGAATATTTATTAAAGAGAAAACAAAACAAACGAACTAGACGAGAAACATGAAATAACACTACTTAGGAACATAGGCAAAGGGCACGAAACAACACTACAGGATTGGGATATGAAACAGGCAAGAGACCGAACGAGAACGAGAAACGAGCTAGAGAAACGAGAAAACGAGTTAGAGAAACGAACACTACAATAACCATGAAAACGACACAACACAAACGAACTAGAGGGTAAACACGAATGGGGCATGAAAGGAGCAAGAGAGACGAGAAAGAACGAGGGCGAAAACACAACAAAACATAACACAAACACAATGAAACAATGACCGATACCAGGAAGTGAGGGAAGAGGGCTTAAATAAACGAACTTAACAAGAGACACCTGACACAGATAACGAAGGACAATGAAAAAGAGGCGGAACAAAAGGTGGAGCTAGAGTGGAGCGAGGGCGGAGATAGGAAAAACAACAAACAGACAGAGCCACATGGAAGGAGAAAACAAACAGGAAAGTGCCAAGGTGTGACAGTACATTACATTCTCTTCTTCACAAGGTGAGGTGAATATGTATAAGCCTTCATTATAGAACGGTGTAAAATAAAATAAATACAAAATAAATGTTAGGGAGATTCAATTTGAAAATCTACAATTATTAAAGAATATGGTACAGTTATGTTCTCTAACTAAAAGTTACACTAAGAGTACCACTATAGTGACAGTTTTGAGAGTGTATGTTGTTCTGTGTTGGGTAACTCTAGGGAGAGTCTGGTACTTTTCGCCAATTAGCATGTCCAAGAACTGCCTACTACTGCAGGAAAAGAAATTTTACTGAAACACACATAGATCAATCACAAATCTGCAATTTTAGCGTGACGTGTAGAAGGAGTCCAATAGCCAGTCAGAATGCAACTAGCAGTATCCTGACAGTGATGCACTGAAAGTATCAGACTCTCCGTCAACTTGTGGGTGGGGTGTCTGTGGCTGAGACTACCTCAGGTAGGGATTGAACCCACAGCGACAGGACCCTGCAGTTCAGTGTGGCATTATACGTTAGGTTGTTATGGATAGTTGTATGATACATGTTACCTGTTATACTTCTTGTTGGTGGAAGGTTTTTCCCATCCCTGAAGGTATATGATCTTACTCTGGTTGAAGCTATGGAATTAAAACAAGGGTTCATGTTGTTTTCCCCATGTGTGCCACTAATCCATCTCAAAGTAAAAAAAACAAAAAACACCACACAATTTATCTGACAGACTTGTTTACTGATTTGCATTATCCATTCTTGTCACTTGTTAAAGCTCATTTGTACTCATCTTTTGTCCATTTCAAATGCTGTAACTGTCACTTCCTGAATGATAGTGGGTCTCTCTCCTCCACACAAACCCAGTCCAGTCACAGCCAACCGCGACCTCTGACCAGTCAAGAGCTGTAACTGATCCCAAATCAGCCAGTGGTGCTCATTGGTCCAAAGCAACTGCGGAATCAAAGAAGGAACACTCTATTCTTCGAATTCACAAAGATTTTACGTGAGAATTTCCATTGCCTGGGCTCTAGGAGTTCTGGAAGATTGCGTTACCATTACGCAGGAAATAAAGGCTTGCCTGTTGCATTGTGAGCGAGTGAATACATAGCTTTACCAGTGTTTATGAGCATTTTACCAGTGCAACGCCTCTCCTGAGAGTGTAAGTTATTATTTAGGACAGAATCTGATCTGAGGTGTTCTTACAAGTTTACAGTGGTTTAAAAATGCCAAGTCTTAAAGGGCGATGTGCTCCATGTGTAAACCGTTAGGACACATCAGTGTGTTTGGTTTGGTGTTTCCAGAGGACGACTGAGTGTAGACGGCTGAAAAACTGTGTGCAGGTTGTTGGACTAGCTTTGGAAAATGGCAGTTAATATTGTTGAATGTGTCAAGAAGATATTTGACGCTATCAAGTAAAAAATGTTGAGTAAAAGACGCTTCTGCGCAAAGATTTAACGACGGGGAGACAATGAAATTCGGCATCTTTTTTTTCCTCCCTAACAATTAATGTTGTTGATTATGTCGACTAATCTTTCAGCCTTTCAAGCACATAATCAGACAGATATGTTTATTAGGTATGCTGGTGAACAATTAATTTGGCTTGGAAGAACCAATACTGCTCTTCATTTATCATTTATCGTTTATATATATTCTTCTTACACTACACTCTTCACCCTGTAGCATAAGAGGAATCAGTTCACACAGTCTGTTTTGCATTATGCTTTTCTGTAACAGTGTCTAAACATAATACTGATCCCTCACTTTCTAAGTGTATATTGGCTGTGGACCAGGCACAGGTTCATGGATCATCTCTTGCTTAATATTTGCATGATGGGGTTCCAGTGTGGTATGTTAGGGTTATCCTAACATTCTGTTTTGTTTTCTCATGTGTCTGAATCCATCAAGTCACCCCCACACCTCCGAGTTGATGTTTGTCATGTCACCAAACTCACGGTGGTCAGTAAGTATCCTTAGTTTGGGTCTCTCTTGGTTTTAGTGTGTTGTGGTTCATGGTGTGTATTTCTGATTGAGCTTCTCAATGTCCCCTTCTGTAAAAGTTTTTGAATAAAAGCTTAAATAATTGTATGTGATTTATTTAATTTTCATTTAAACACTATATAATGAAATATTTATTAAATTGTATCATTTAAACAATTTAACTATTTATATCATGCACTTTGCAGTCTTGAACTGTGAAATAATAAATATGTCAAGAACATCTGTCATCCGTCAGTGGGGGGGCCTAACTCAGATCCAGTCAGATTGATTGGCTAGATTGTGCAGTAAGGCGAGACATATTGATCATGTAGGTTAGATTCATAGTTCCGTCTACTAATGATAGCTTTAAGAGCACAAAAATGTCTAAAGGTGTAAACACCCCTGGTGCTCTGATATCGTTCCACCCCAGCACCTGACAGTTACAGTGGAGAAAATAATTATTTGATCCACTGCTGATTTTGTAAGTTTGCCCATTATCAAATATATGAACGGTCTATTATTTTAAGGATAGGTTTATTTGAACAGTGAGAAATAGAATATCTAAAGGAAAATCCAGAAAAAATCACATTGTATAAAATATATTTGCATTTTGCAGCGAGAACTAAGTATTTGAACCCTCTAGCAAACAAGACTTACTACTTGGTGGCAAAACCCTTGTTGCCAAGCACAGCAGTCAGATGTTTTTTGAAGTTGATGATGAGGTTTGCGCACATGTCAGAAGGAATTTTGGTCCACTCCTCTTTGCAAATAATCTCTAAATCATTAAAATTGGCAACTCGGACCTTCAGCTCCCTCCATACATTTATTATGGGATTAAGGTCTGGAGACTGACTAGGCCACTCCATGACCTTAATGCGCTTCTTTTTGAGCCACTCCTTTGTTGCCTTGGCTGTATGTTTTGGGTCATTGTCACACTGGAAGACCCAGCCACAACCCATTTTTAATGTTCTGGCAGAGGGAAGGAATTTGTTACTCAAGATTTTATGGTACATGGCTCCATCCATTCTCCCATTGATGCGGTAAAGTAGTCCTGTGCCCATAGCAGAGAAACACCCCAAAAAAGGTTTCCACCTCCATGCTTGACAGTGGGGACGGTGTTCTTTGGGCCATAGTCAGCATTTCTCATCCTCCAAACATGATGAGTTTAGTTAATGCCAAAATCTCAAATTATGTCTCATCTGACCACAGCACCTTCTCCCAGTCACTCTCAGAATCATCCAGGTGTTCATTGGCAGACTTCAGACAGGCCTGCACATGTGCCTTCTTGAGCAGGGGGACCTTGCGGCCACTGCAGGATTTAAATCCATTACGGCGCAATGTCTTACCAATGGTTTTCTTAGTAGCGGTGGTCTCAGCTGCCTTAAGATCATTAACAAGTTCCCCTCGTCTAGTTTTTGGGCTAATTTCTCACCTTCCTCATGATTAAGGACAACCCACAAGGTGAGATTTTGCATGGAGCCCCAGATTGAGGTTGATTGACAGTCATTTTGTATTTCTTCCATTTTCCTACAATGGCAGCATTTTCTTACAATGGCTTCTCACCTAGCGCCTTACTTATGGTTTTGTAGCCCATTCCAGTCCTGTGCAGGTCTATGATCTTGTCCCTGACATCCTTAGAAAGCTCTTTGGTCTTGCTCATGTTGGAGAGGTTAGAGTCTGACTGATTAATTTAGTCTGTGGACAGGTGTCTTTTATAAAGGGTGACAGTTTAAGACAGCTGTCTTTTAATGCAGGTAATGAGTTGATTAGGAGGGTCTAACTGGTCTGTAGGAGCCTGAACTCTTAATGTTTGGTAGGGGCTCAAATACTTATTTCTCTTTTCAAAATGCAAATAAATGTATATATTTTATGTATAAAATGTATATTTAATGTATAAAATAGGTAAACCTACACTTAAAATTATAGACTGTTCATATCTTTGTCTGTGGGGATCAATCAGATCAAATCAGCAAGCAATCAAATAATTATATCCTCCACTGTAGTTAGTACCTGTAGTTAGTGCTAGCTATAGGTAGGAAAATATCCTAGTGTTAGCCAACAGCAAGCTATCAATCTAATTTAATTGGAGTTAGGCCTGCCCACTGGCAGATGATGGTAGATGTTGACAGATTTATTTCATAGTGCAAGGTGCATGAAATCAATATATAAACAGTTAAACAATTAATTATATGATTTAAATAATACAATAAAAAAAAAATAATGCACATTTAAATAACCAATAAATAAATCACAAATTATTTAAGCTTTTATTTTTTAATTATTTAAAGAGACAGTTACTTAATTGATTCTCTTTTTAATTAATAATTTCTTTATTAATTTAATTATGTAATATTGTTACCAAAAAAAAAAACCCTCCATATTCATAGGGTCCACTGACGTTTTCCGAGGAGTGGTATCTGGACATTTCAGGCAATGTGTGTTAATCCTAGTTAAAGGCGTAATTCATGACTGTAAACAAAAAACACTTTTTAGAAAATTATGAACTGGAATGAGGACATTGCTCTATTCCTGCTTCATATGTGGGTAATATTGACTTATTTTTGCTGTTTCTGATCACTTAAGATGGAAATGTCTCTAAACTCTGAAGACGGCTTACTGCATTACCAAAAGTGCTACATATCTAAACAAAACGTGTTATAAATGAAATTGTGGTAATTCAAACAGTGAATAAAAACATACAGACAGAAGTTAACCTTCTGCCAAATACCAACAACAGTTTTTATTTACCCTCAAACATTCCACCTTAAAAGATGAGGAGCTCAGAACTGTGTTTCCCCACATACGTATACACTCCTTTTAATGGTTAGACATTGTAGTATTTACAAGATTTACAGTATTTCTCCTGGCATGGTCTAAAAGTCAATGTTGACAAGCCCTGTTTTCATAGGTAATCACCCCCCTTCTTTGTTTCCATTCAGAAGTTCCACATCTGTTAAGGTAAAACAGATTTGAAAATGACTGTTGTTTGTACATGGCTGAATGTTAACTTGATGTAAGTCTTTAATCAGTATTTGAATGAGCACAGAAACTCATTTGTAACTTGAGCTGTTTAGTTTTGTAGCACTTTTAGTATGTGTCTTATTCCCATTACAATGAATGGCATACAGTATTTGCTGACCTTCATATGTATGTTTACCTGTTTTCCTGAAGCCCTCTCATTAGGAACTATCACAGCTAAACTGGTTTCCAGGGTGAATTTTCATTTCTGCTCTATTTTTGTGTTGCCCAAAAGCTTTCATATCGATGAGGGAACACATTTTACACTTAAGATATTTTCCCAAGCGCTTCAGCTGCTGAAATCTGAGCATCACATCTCCTCAGCATTTCATTCCGAGTCTCAAGGACCACTTTGGCGGTTTCACAAGACTCTTTCTTAGACTGTTATGAGTGGGATAAAGCTTTGTGTTTTCTTGTGTTACTCTTCCAGGTCCCTAGGAGGAGCTGTCCATACTGGGAGCGTGGTGTGCTGTGGGTGAAAACTGACATCTAACAGCAAGCCAGAAGCCCTTTTAGGAACACTTTCTTTTTTAAGTGTAAAGACAAGTAGGAACAAAAGGCCAGACAAGCTGCGTCTCCATCGCAGTCAGACTGGTAAGATTGTGTAGAGACAGACAGCTGCTTGGGGATTTGTTCCCAGGGTGGGACTTGCCTGAGATATTGCCCAGCAGCTTCTAATGATAGACTCAACCATCAAACCCCTTTCACTTATCCATATGAGAAAGATAAGGTGCCATGGCTTTGGGCATGATTCGGCTCTGAGGAGAATTCGCTTTGGGCGCATTGATGGATCCTGCATCCTGGGTGACTGAGGAGCTTCTGGCACCAGCACTTAGGGGCCAGCAGAGGGTTAAATCTGCAGACAGCAGCCATGCGTGAGCAGTGATAAGCCAACAGATGGTGCTGCTCTAAAACCAGGGGAGGTCTAAAAAGATTAGTAGTCGTGTGGTGTCTCCCAATGTCGAAAGACGTCTTAAAACTGTTACATATTGTTACAATAGCCTAGAAATTCAGAATAGCAACATTAGTCTTGCGCTGACATTTACATCCTTGGGAAAGGGGCTACAGTCCTGGGCCACTGACGCTGCCAATGGTAACTGATTAGAGAATAGAGGAGTGGTGGGAATACGCAAGACACATGGAATATATTTCAGACACTGAATACAACATAAATACAGCACATATCTAAATGTTTGTGGAAACTCCTTTCTACTTTCCGTGAATTCAGCTACTTTAAGGTGTACTCACTCCTGACAGAGTTATTCAAGTGCATGCAGATCTTGCATAATCCCTATTGAAAAGCATGAAATAGGGCACTCTGGAGCAGGACACATTGGAGATGCCAAATACTGGCTAGAGGAGCATAAAGCCCTCTAGCATTGGACTGGGGAGCAGTAGGTCTGTGCTCTTTGAAGGAACTGAGCATTTTTTTCACCATCTTTGGGATATACAAGAAAGGATTTTGAGATCCAGAACTAATCATCCAAATCAGCACTCTACCTCACTAACACTCTTGGCTTAATGTGAGCAAAGCATCATAGTGAGGTTCTGACATGCTGTAAGGTCTACTGTCTTTCTTGAATAGGGGGCACTAATAGGTGGGGCAGTTAGGTTCTATCCGGACATGGACCTTTAGCTTATAAACTGCTTCATTTTGAATTGAGAAACTTAAGTTTGCAGGTTTTGCACTCCAGGAAACTCACAGATCATTTGCATGTGTTGTACATATCATGTGATGTTACTCAGCCAGTCAGATCTGTGCATTACGAGGAGTGCTTCCACTAAATGGAATGACGCACACAGGGCAGGGCTCCAGACTCCTCTGTCCTGGGGCCAATAAAACATGATTTGGGTGATTTTCTACACGGCAGTGTTGAGAGCAGTAAAACTAGGAGCATTAGAAATACAAAGACCACTGTTTGAAATATAAATGTTTCACATAGCTCTCAACTGCCTGTTTACAGATAAGTCCAGCAATCCAGTAAAACAAGCCAATCATCTTGCAGATTTTGCAATAAGTGGAGGACGGTTGATGATATTGTTGGGGCTAAACTAAACCACAAGACAATCTACAAGTGTCTAGACACTTAATTTTAATATGAATGTTTTATACATTTATACACTTCACTACGTAAAATGTTGATATAAATACAAAGCTACTTCAATATTCAGAGTATGGAATGTAATACAAGTTAGTTATAATGATGTGAAATTTTCTCTTACTGGACCCTAAAAGTACCCATGGTCTGGAAGTATAGAAGCTGCCACAGCAGCAATGGGGGTCAAACTACATATTAAGTAAGAGTAGGTGGTATTTTTACCATAAAATTACTGCATTACATTCACTGTGATGTTTCACTGACCTATAACAGAGAGAATGGATCCTCTGCCAACTTGACTCAGCACAGCAGAAACAGCAAAGCGGAGTTGTACATTTTTAATAAGAGGGTAGGTAACACATAACAGAGACAATGAGTGATTACTCTCAAGCTCACACCAGCTTTGAGAGTGCTAACAGACCTGACAATTAGAAACCCACCAAGGCGAATAAGTATTGGAATCAGTGATATGTATTGGCTCATCCTCTCAGCACTTGAACTGAAGGCCCCTCCCCTTCTTGACCCTGATTGGTCGAATGACACCATGCTTGATTAACCTGCCACAAAACGACAGTTAATCCTTATTAACACTGGGCCAGGTAAGTGGGAAGTACCTCTTTAGGCATCTAATTGTCATCCCACAAACAGTGTGACGTCTTATGATTTATGTGTGTATTTACTATATTCATTTGAATGCCATGTCAGCGGGGACCTATTGATTGTGAGGCAGGCCAGGCTTATCATCGGTATTCATGCCAAAAGTATTGATGAGCTCTCGCTGGCTACCTTCAGCGGCCTGATTTGCATTTAGAATCGCATTTTTATGAAGGTCAGGAACATTTATTTCTGGCAGGGTAGACACGCTTTTATGTATATGCTTAATGGAATATGAATCATCTCTCATTCCACCCCCCCACCCCCCAAAACCATCCTCACCACCCCGTTTCCATCCCCCACCTGAGACAGGAGTGGATGAGCGGCTGACATTTCTGGGATGCTGTTTTTAGTGGTTATGGCATAATTCTGTGGTTGATAAATGAAAGCCGGTTTAAAGAGTCTCAAAATAAGGTCAGGAACAGCGTGCGCATCATTACCTGTTCTTTCCATTTAATTGTCAGCCGTGATTTCAGACGTGATGAATGGCCATTTCGGTCGCACCTCGGCTGTCCGCTAATCGGTCGTCTCTGGAGAACCAGGACAAAATCAGCTGCTTTTTTTTCTCCCCATGGTGTTTATGGAAATATGGATTGCGTAGAAGAAGATTGCAGGTGGCCGTGTGAGAAATTACGGCGACCGATTTGTGAGTGGTTTCAATCAAGGCGTAAATCACCACTGGTGGACAGTGTGGTTTTGAAACTGGAGGAAAAGCTCTGATGATGCCTCAAATCCAATGATTTTATAACAGTTAGTTCTAAGTTGTGCAGTCTCTTGGTGCAGCACCCACTGAACTTTAAGTGTTTGTTCAACGAAATGTCACACTGTTCTTCTTTTACTCTGTTATATTGTATTTGTTTAATCTAGTCACGTAAAGTACACACACGGCTAATAATAGCAGCACACAGAGTTCCTAATGAAGTCTTCCTGGTCAAAGGCAAAGTAATCTGTGTGTTTTATAGAGACAATTAATTTTATAAATGCTGGATTATCTGCGAGCCAGTGAATTGAAATAGGATTCTGGGGATTACAAGGGAAAGAAAGAAGGAAATTAAGTGCATTATGGGTAGATTACTGTAATCCATGTAATCTATTTGTCCTAAATGAGCATTGTCTTTTGTCCATCTGCTTCTAGTGAATTAACCCTTGGGCTAAATGTTCATCTGCCTGTTTTGACTATATAACAATACCTAGTCTTCTGAGAAGGCTTTACACTAGGTGTTGTCTTTGATTGTCTTTGTCTTTGATTTGATTGCATTCAATAAGGAGGGAACAAGTGAGGCCAGCTACTGAGGTTGGATGACTCCAACTCATTTTAGAGGTGATACTTATTGGCACTTACCTGAATACAGCCTAAAGTGTCTTCAATGGCTTTATCAAAAATGAGAATCAAATACACATTACACAAAAATAGTTGCCAAATGAGTTTCAACATACTGAGAATGGTCTGTTTTATACACATTCCATATTCACCATTTTCCATTTGTGTAAAGTACCCTGTACCACACATACTCAGGCCTCTTGCTTTATGCTAATCATAGGTGGTTTTGAAATTAGCCCTTCCACCTTTTGTGCCAACAAACACATATTTTACTACAGAACATTTCTCTTTCACTGCTGAACACTTTTATAATGTTAAAAACCTATGTTGAAGTGTTTTTGAAAGTAATCTGTGCATTTCTGTTTTGTGCTTTTACATGCGAACGGTTTTAATAAATGAGTGAATCTCATAATAGTTGGTGTGTGCAAAACTGTGACCTGCTCACTATATGGCCCACTATTTTGGACACCAGCATTATTTTCAGTGCACGGACGTCTGCACCTCAGTATGTAGTGTACAGAGGATATACTCTAGAGGACAGAGGTTAAGCATGCAATGTTTGGTAATAACCTGCATGAGGTGGTGTCCAATATTGTTCACTAACCTCCTAAATTCAGTTCAATATAATAGTGCACTATATACTGGAAAAAAGTAGATATGGAGTATAGAGCCATTTTGAACACAGCTAGAGTTTATTCCCTTCCATGACTTTTTCACAAAAAAGAAATGACTATGTTAGAGCACACCTTGTGGTTAAACAAGGTATTAGTAACTGGTCTTCTTTAGCTATGCAGAATAGAAATCAGTCCTATGAAGAAAACACATGAATTTTAATCAGTTGGAACAAATAATGTACAAGAAATTCATTTTATATTATTAATGTTGTTAGCAATTGCACATCTTGTGTGCTGACCGCACAGTCTAGCTGCCTTGACCTTTATTCAGATCAATCATCCAGACATGTAAAATAAATATTTTGAGAGAGAATTTTTGTTAAACTTGTAGTGTAATATAAATATATTACATAAATACAACTATGTCTCATGGAAACAACACATTTACCTTGAATATAAATGTATTCAATATAATAGTTGTTGGTTTGACTGGTTACGTCTGCACCAATTGAAAGTATTTACTAGAACTACACACCCATGCCAAGAAGCAATTAGGACATTTTATGTTGAGTTTAGGGGTGAAAATAGCATCATACATGACGAGATGATTGCAATCTGTGTCACCTGCCACCTTTGGCAGCGTCTTCGTCAAGTATAAAAGAACATAATCAGGATCCTCATGTAATCAGACTAATAATCCTTTAAGGGACCCTGGGAAAGCTCGGCTGTGAAAAGCCTTAATAACCAAGGGTCTCATTCATCGGCATCTCTTCTCCTTTCTCTTCCCCTCTCATCCCCATCCATTAGCTCGAAAAGGCTTTCATTAGCACTATTTAATTATGCATCGTAATTAAATCATATCCTGTTCTCCGGGGCAGTGGCGTTGTTTGGGTTTCCGTGCTCCAGATCCTGTAGAGAATTCTCCTCAGCGAGGTCGCAAAGAGGTCGCTAGCTCTTCTCTTCCTCATCCATTTTGAGTCTGAACAGATTTAATGCAGGAGGTCCAAATGGTTTGGCAAATGATGCAAAGTTATTCTGTGGATCTTATGAATGCTCTACGAATACAAAACCTTTTTTCTTGTTTGTTTGTCCCAGATGGCACTTGAATGAAGCATCTTAAGTCAATTTTAGCCTATGTTTTATTCCCTTTAGCTTCAGTGAGCTGCGTATAATCTCTTCAGAGAAATGTTAAGTGGAGAGTGAAAAATCACCCTTTATTTTCATTTTAGACAAAACTTCAGTTTGTTTATAGTTTTGCAAGTATTCTGTAATGGGGGGAAGTATGGAGGGGAAAAAATTACTTTGGGGATCTGGAACTCCTACAAACTCTCAAACAACCCAAAACAGGGCAACACAAAACGAGTCATTCTGATTATTTTCTTCATCCGTGTCTCACCAATCATAGCGCAGGAGACATGTTTATATGAGAGTGCAAAGACAGTGAGTGGGGAGAAATAAAAGCACTGGTTAAATATGGTGAGAATGAGAATGGAGAACAGAACAAAATAAAAGTGTCTAAAAGCCAGCATTTCTGCTCCTTGTGTCTCACTCCTGGGCTCTCAAGCTTGAAAGTAAACAGAGGCCTGAAACTGGTCTTCCTGAACTGGCTGTATATACAGGGTAAGAACTGTGTATGTCTCCTTTAAAATCATTTAATGTAAAATTAACACTTAAGATGGTTTGTGTAAGTGGCCACAGATTTAGGATTTTGATTTAGGACTTAACATTGAATAAACTTTTATATGAGAGTAATGGGACAGCGGCCATGGCTGAAAGGTTAGAACCGTGAGTAGAACTGGCAGACAGGTCGCCAGTTCAGTCTCCTGAACCAGCAGGAAATGAATAGGAGTGGGGGAAATGAAAGAATATACTCTCCTCTCTCAACCTCAATAGCTGAAGTGCCCTTAAGACTCCCCACTCCATGGATGTGTGTGAAATATTATTAAAATAATTACGATTTATACAAATTTAATTTCATTATGTATTATAAAAGATCATAATGAACTGTAAATAATGTTCATAATGTCTTATAACCCCATTATGAAAACTTATACACTGTATTAATGAGCTGTAAGTAGAGTGAGACACGTTAGTCTGAACTAAATACTATTAAAGCCGTAACAGTTTCAGTTAAATAATAAATAAATAAATAAATGAAAATAAATAAAAAAATCCAAAATGCTCAGATTTGTAAACTAATGCTTAGTTTGAGAAACTTTTGAAATTAAAGCTTTGGCAGTACTGCAGCATAAGGGATAAAATCTCTTCAAATATGCTGTATTGATATTGAGGAAATATCCTTTAAGAAGATTAGGTTCTTTCCCCAGCTCCTTACAGACAATAACACTATTAAAGTCGGAGAAGTTCATTAAAACGTGAATGTGGCCAATGTCAAGAAACTGAAGCAATCTGAAAGAAAAAAGTCCATTTATAACAAAGAGCGACTTGACAAAGGCTTGATCTGAAGAACAGAGACAGATATAGATGGGATTAATCTAACAGGAGCAACTTATTACAGAGAGGCCACGTGTGCTTCCTCCTGCAGTGTCTTGCTCCTCTGCCAGTCATTTTAATGCACATTAGAGAGATGTTTTCCCCCCTCTTTGTAAATTTCCCACTCTGCTAAGCTTGAATGCCTCCAAATACAAAATGTCGATGAGGGAGAACGGAACCATTCTTCATGAAGAGGCCATCATTTAGTCTGTCTGACTGTTTTAAGATGAAAAGTTACGTTTCCAGCATGGTTTAGTTTAGCGATGACACTTGAACTCACTAATGACCTACTTCTCATCAAAGATCAAATTACGAAGATATAAAAAAACAATGATTTTACTGGTTTCGATGACTTTACTGCTTTCTGCTGCTTTCTTTATTAGGAGTGTAAATTGCTGTGCTATACCGTGGATTATTGAGTACAAATGTGCAGCAGAGAATTAGAATTACTTCAGCAAATAAATCAAGTCTCGTCTGCCGTCAAAAAAAAAAAAGTCTATTAATTAAATATTGATTTCAGACCGATGGCTGTGTGCAGTGTGTACTGCACTTAGAATCTGATTCCTTCTGGCTTCCCGAAGGACTTGGTATGGTGGAGGACATTATTAATTATCGACAAAATCATGAGGCAAGTGACAAATAAGGCGTATGTTAAAGATTAGTCTTAAGGAAACTATTACAGGCCTGCTCCGGCTGATCAGGATAAATGCTGGGACATGGAGGATTATGTTGGCTGTGAACCTCTTCAGTGTTGATCACTTTGGTGTAGTTGTAATGGCTACTTGGATGTAAGTAGTCTATTAGTCTGTTAAGGAGAGTATGAAGCAAATGAGCCAAAAATATAGTGAAAAATAAATGTCATTGCTGCTTATCCCTGTTTGTTTTTCCCTTGATGAAGAAAAATGCACTAGATCGTATGGCAGAGATGATAAATTGAATTTCACATGACATTCAGAGAGTTCCATGCTTGGTGGAATAATCTATGTGTTCTAGAATATGCTTCTATCTCCCAGTTTTGATTCAGTTTTCTTCTACTTTGCATTCAAAGTTGTAAGTGTAGTTGGAATGAAGGAAAAAAAAAACAGTTCTGTGATCCTCATAAGAGTTTGTGCACGGGCAGAGGAGACACAATTGAACATATTTAGATTTTTGCTTACCGAACAAGAGGGCTACTCACACAGTCTGCTTCTCTGGTGACAGTAGCCGTAATCCTGTATGCAGCATGAATAATAACTCTCTCTCTCTCTCTCTCTCTCTCTCTCTAATGTGTGTGTGTGTGTTTTAATATGGTTTTATTACATTTTATTTGATTTCTCAAACATGTTTTCTTGAAAGTAAAATTGTGACTACATATCAATTGGAATTATTTTTTGTGAGTAATGTGCTTGCGAATAAGATTTCTTGGCTCCACAGTGTCCACTCACAACGATATGATGCAGATAGAAGTTCATTTCTGGTGTTTAATCAAGGTTGTTAGCAATGCCTGATTTAGCCAATTTTAACTTCTGTGTTAGCAAGAAAATAAGTAGCATTGAAATGTGCAAAAAACAAAAAAAACAAAACTACATACTTTTTTACATTTTTGAAAATAAACTAATACAGTGAGATGGGGAGACACAGAGTCAACTGTTTATTCTCTGTGTATTTGTTTTTTTCATATAGCAGCTTGTTTTTTGTAGTTTCATGTTGTTGCTACTATCTTTGTTCCTAACAATTCAAAGTAATTAAGATTGCTAATTAAAACTGTTAACTGAAGTTTGCTTTGCTGTTATTTACTGCACTATTATCTGTGCTACATGTAATATATTATTAATATAATTGCATGTGATGGTAAATCTGGGCAGTTAGTCTAAAATTAATCGAAATTGACTTTCAGATCTTATATTCTATAGATATCTTGCCTATATCAATTATAACTAATATTTATTTTAATTTTGTTTGTTCTTTTTTGTTATTTTGGTAATATATCCCTCACTGTGTGTTCATATACTGTTCCCTTAAGAATATACTACCACACATGTAGTCACATGGAAGCAACATGGAGGAGAACCTAAACACAGAGGCCAACGGAGCAACTCCAGCAGCTTATACCAAGAAAAACCCTGTGTCTGTCATTTTGACATGCTTTGATTTAATGAAGATGACACTGAACATGGATGTCAAATGTGAACTCTGACAAAACAGTTTCAGTGTCCAAAGTTAATACCACCAGTCTGTTTAAAAACATGATGTACCAAGATATCACCGCTTAGCTTTAATACTTGAGCATATATACAGTATAAGCCTTGTTAGTGAAATATGGGCAACAAAACAAAATAATGCTTCATGAATCATAACTGGGGTAAAATGTTATATTATAATATTGATTTATGGACATATTGTCCAGCACTTTTTAGCCTTTTATTTTTCTGAATGCAGCTGTTTTTTGTGTTAGTTGGCTGGCCGATGAAATACATGCAGTAGGGTAATTAGAGTTTTAGTGTTGTGTGTTGGTTACATGGGAAAAAAAAACCTGAATCCTGAGGATAAAGCCTCATGTCTATAAGTACACAGTCAACTGAGGTGTCTTCTGAGTATTTTGTCTGTTTTCAGCTTCTTTCCTCTGTTCTGCATGTACTGTACCTATATATCCCCACAGACTTTGAATATATAGAAAAAATTATAAATTTTAAATCAATCAAAAAATACATCACAATTAAAAATCGGAGACAATATTATAGATAAGACCATCCCAGCTGAGCAACAGTTCTGCAAATGACTGCATTTTAATAGATGACCATTCTATATGCTGTACTGTAGAGGAGAGCAGAAATAATGGGAGCTATTCTGGAGACAGAATTAGTCCAGACTAATTTTATAGGTTGTTAAGCTACTTCAGGAAAGCAGATCCTTCAGAAGTGACAGAGCCATCTTCATGTTTCATGTGAGAAATATCAATGCCATGGTTTTAACCATTCAACTTTCTGTTTGAGTTGTGCTTGCTAAGGTTCTGAATAAAATATTCACTCCAACCCAGCCTGTCAAAGCAGTGTGGAGTGTACTCTCAATATTATTATTATTATTATTATTATTATTATTATTATTATTATTATTCATAATAATAATAATAATAATAATAATGTAAAAAGATGATCACAACAATATATGTAATGTTCTGTTATATATGTCTATTATATTGTATAAGTATGTATACACCAAATCACAGAGAGAGAGAGAAACATTTCTCCATCTGTGTCTACAATTTATGGCATACAATGTTGGCTCATTTTAAAATTCGTGCCTGAATTTTGTGTGTTTTCAGCCTGTGCATAACTGCAGTGATTAATGTAAATGGAATCCAGTGAGAATACTTGGGTCATCCGTGCTATTTATTTCATTCAGATCACACTGAGAAGAGATATATATTTATCTGTCTGGCTTTCTGAACTTCCCAATGGAGATTTCAGTTTTTCCAGCTGAAATATATATATATATATATATATATATATATATATATATATATATATATATATATATATATATATAGAGAGAGAGAGAGAGAGAGAGAGAGAGAGAGAGAGAGAGAGAGAGGGAGAGAGAGAGAGAGAGTTATAAATATAATACTTATTGCAGATTCAAAACCAGTGTTTCTGATTTTCCCATTCCTGTGTTTAAGACCTTGGTTGATAGTACAACTTAAGGTTGCACTGTGGACAAAGATCAGATTAATATAATACTAGTGCTGATTAAACACCCTTTAGTATAACGATTTCACTATATTTTTTCTTGGTTTTGTTGTTAGAATGCTTGCATTATTGACAGCTGAATAATTTATTTCAAAATCTGACCACATATACACAAACAGTACTTAAAATATGCATCCAATTAAAGGTCCTTCATGGAACTTATGAAGTCAATCAATCAAATTTTATTTATATAGCGCTTTTCACAACAAAAAGTCATCACAAAGCAGCTTTACAGAGATCCGGGTCCAAGCCTCCTATGAGCAAGCCAGGGGCAACAGTGGCAAGGAAAAACTCCCTCAGCACACGAGGAAGAAACCTTGGAAGGAACCAAGACTCATACGGGGAACCCATCCTCCTCGGGTCGACACCGGAGACACAACAGAGAACAGAAGTAAAAGTGAAATGACCGATGAAGGGGTTATAGTAATATAAATGTAGTATATTAGTGATGATGGAGAAGCAGAAATGAAAATGGTGAGGATGATGATATTAGTGATGTATGAGTCTGATGAAGGAGGAGGTGATCAGGGATTCAGTGTGAGTTAAAATTAGGTGCAGAGTTAATCTGAGATAAAACAGCATGGCCAAGCATGATAGTGTAGATGAGACAAGGACAGGATCTTGTACAGGACACGGGCTGGATCAGGGCAACACCTGGAGAGCAGCAGGACATCTCAAAGCATGAGAGAGAGACAGGAGAAAGAAAGCCGGACAAAGGGAACAAATAAAAATACAGAGGTTAGTAGGGTCATGGTAAAGAACGGGGAAATTTGTCCTGCGAAAAAAGCTTCCACTGGTCAGGCAAGAGAACCCAGCGACAGACAGCGTGTTGGCGGTTACTACAAAGCTAACTAAGAATGCTGTAGCTATGGTGATATGAAGTCTAATTTTAGTCTCAGTGTAGAGCTACACCTCAGTTGGCTCAACTCTGAACCAACATATGCTATTGCATTGTAGATAATATGTAAGTAAGCAATAAGCCACTTGGCTGCAGGCAGCATTTGAGTGATTAGGCCTGAAACAAACCAGAACAACTGACATCCTCTAATGCCATGTTAGTGTTAAGATAATTTAAAAAAGTACTAACACAATTGGGTAATTGAATTAATCTTGTTAGTTTTACCAATTCTTCCAGCAGTATGTCTCATTAAATGAAGGCTGTAACTGCAGAGATATTTAACAGTCAGATATAATTAACACCCCAGTGGTTCTTAACAGTTAGACACATTTTCACAAGATTAGTCAATGTATGCAGCCATGTGTTTGTGCTGAATTCCTTTTTGACCAATCAGACATTGAATGGTCTGGATTTTATAGATATAATAATATAGATATAGATATAAAATCATATAATGAGCTTGGTTGCCAATAGGAAGTGCACACTAGTTGTGGACTAGGTGTATTTACATATATTCTCAATGAGGAATTCATGTTTAATTATGACAGTAGCCTTTGGTGTGGGTCATGTTTTCTCTAAGTGCAGTGTGTTAAGTATAATATATTGTGTGTGGGTGTATGTGTATGTGTGTGTGGGGGGGGGCATAGTGAGCAGTGGAAGTGAGTTTAATGAAGAAAAGGTTAATACAAACATAGACATCCACCACTGGATGATGTAGGATTGAAATATATGAGATGTTCATCGTGGAAGCATCTGGCTGAGAATGCCCTCTTCCACCCTTAAGTTTAATTAGCAGTGCTGTACTGCATGAAAACTGTTTCCTATTTAACCTCTACAAGTTCAAATAGAGAGAAGCAGCTGAGTTCCTCTCACAAGTCAGATAAATATACAGCAGGCTTTGTTTTGTTTGTGATCTGCACTGTATCTGACTTTTTGAAATTATAATTAGTTTGATTATAGTTTATTAGTCATAGTTTGTTTTTGCTCCTGGTGTGAAGATGACAACAGTAATGTCCACTTTGTGACTCTGAGTCGAGGAACTGGGAGGTAAGAGCAAGCTGAGTAACAATTCACTAGGATGGCCTAAGATTCAACTCGCCTGTCATTGGGATACAAATCCCAGTTGAATCATTAGTCACAGAAATATAATCCAGTCCAGTCACGAGTCACTGGGATGGGAGTTCAAGTTAATTCACTGAGATTCACTCAGAGTCGAGTCACTTGTCAACATAAGGTGAATTAGACTCAGATCATGAGTCACTGGGATGGAAATCAGAGTTGAGTCAATGTGATCAATCTCTTCGGTCATGGTTATGTAAATGTAGGGCGGGTCACTAGACTCTAGGGAGTTTTCCATCCTCTGAGTTTTATGAAAACGCGCTTAAAATACCTCAATGGAAAAGGCCCAAAATTCACAAATGCAAACTTTTTTTATGGTCTTACACTTGGATGAGGAGGAAAAGTTAGACTATCTCTGAAGCACAAAAGAGCGATGGAAATGGGTGTTTTAAATAGAAAGGCGACGTTTCAGCTGGTTCGTACCTACTGAGCACACGGCACAGCGTCCTCCAGAGCTATGGACTGACCCCGTGACCACAGGCTTTTAAAAGACTCCCACCGACTCTCCCTCCTCTCCTCTCTCCTCTCCACACTTTAGGACCATTCTGTTTAAACCAGGACCCGAGGGGGTCTTATTTTAGTTCATGTGTAGAATATTGTACACATATACACCACTGAGCAAAACAGAGACCATGGCATTTTACTTACTTCTCAAAACATTAAGAACAAGCTCTATACCATAGAAACGACACAGACACCTCAACAAATACATATTAAATAAAGCTTTTTGATCATTTGATCAAATGTGTTTTTGATATAAACGATGTGAAAGGGTATTCTGATCAAAGCAGAAAACCCACTCAGATCTCGTTTCGAGGTCACTGTATTCACAAGTCACTGGTATTAGTTTAGGTTTAGTTTAGTTTAAGCCATTTGGCTTTAAAGGAGCTGTTTACTGCTTAGTGCTAAACTATGTGGGGTGATGCCTCTTTTTTTTGCAGGGGAGCTATTGCTGGCATTCTTGACATTGGGAGAAGGCTCTGAGTAAAGCATTTTAATCAGGAGTTGTTCACACACACACATATATATATATATATATATATATATATATATATATATATATAGACAGGAGCACGTCCTGGAGTGGACACCAGTTATTCACAGGGCGACACACACACACATTCACACCTATGGACACTTTTGATTCGCCAATCCACCTACCACCGTGTGTTTTTGGACCATGGGAGGAAACCAGAATACCTGGAGGAAACCCACATGGACATGAAAAAACTAATTTCCAGGTTTATCTTAATGGGAGACCATAGAAATTTCTCTACATTGTTATGTCATTGAATCTTGAAAACAAAGAAAGCAATAATTAAGCAGTAATTAATCAGAGCCTCAAATAGCACAGCAGCAGCTAATGGGAGAGTTAATGCATATGAAACTGAGACCTGAGTCACATGACCTTAATTGTATGTGTATGTTTTCTTTATATTACTATTTATTTTTGTGTGTCAGAATATACAGTCAATACATTTTGTGACATCACAACATGTAAACAGTTGAATGTGCAATTATGGATTTCAGAGCCTTGTTATTTAGCTGTAAATATGTAACATGTTAGTTTATTAAATAGAAAAAAGAAAGAAAAAATAAATTGATTTCTCTATGAAAGAAGCCTCAAACAGCAGATTTTTGGCAGTCTAAAAGTTCATTGTGTGCTCTCAGATGTGTCACTGCTGAAATTCTCTGACGGGCTCAAGGAACGTCTTCAAAAAGTACTTTCAAGAATAGCTCTTTAATGAATTTCTGGATGAAATCTCCACTTTTCTCCAGTTTAAACAACTCCCAAAGCACTGCCATGAAACAGCACGGGCAGCTTAGCCAGTCCATCGCCTGCTAGCCAAGGTGATTTATTAGGGGTATAAGGGATCCCCTGGAGCATCGGTTTTGATACATTAGCCTTGAAAATATTGTTCACTCAAATCCCAGTGTGAGAGTTTATCAAGTGAGCAGAACTTTTTTTATTTCGTAGTTATGACAAAATAACAGCCGTGTGCCCGTGTTTATTGGTGCTGGTTTGAGCGAGTATTTCACTACAGCTATCTGCCATCTGCCAAAACACGGACACTCGACAGCTGTGTGCATATTGTCTTAATGTAATCCCTCCATATTTTGTTCCTCCCCTAGGTTGATGAAATCACTCAAATCTCTAGCAGAGGTGATTTTTCCTTTTTTGATTTTCTACTTTAGACCACCCTTCAGGGTAAGACCGATTCTCAGGTGTTGTGATGATGCCCTTATTTTACTGTTAGTTTTGATTGAAAATGATCCAGGTTGATTTCACCAGGTTAGGAGCTGGACTGAAGGCCTAACATATTAGATTAACCAGGAATGTTCAGGTTCCCTCATTTCTGGTTGACTGTTATAGTTAAATATTCCCGAGTCCCAAGCCATACTTTTGACAGTATTCATATTGTCTATATAACACACAGAACCAATGCCATCTCACTGCTCTCCACTCCCATGCACCTCTGGAGGAAGACTGACCATCTTGTTCACCTTCTATCGCCCTTCAATCCCAGCATCTATTACAATCCACGTCTCAACTCATCTGTCGCCTTGATGCACCAACTTTTAGATATGTTGGGACTTAACCAGTATCCATTACCTTTAATTTCCTCCAGAGAATAATATTCCTCCAAATTCCTTGAATTTCCCCTGGGTGGGTGGGTAGGTAGGTAGGTATGTATGTATGTATGTATGTATGTCTGTATCTATCTATCTATCTATCTATCTATCTATCTATCTATCTATCATTACAGACCTTTACTGAAGGCCTTTACTACTTGTACTCATAACCTTCTTACAATCCAGTGGAAGTCCGTGTAAAAAATGTATTTTGGGGCATTTCTATTGGTCCATTCATCATGAAATGTTCACACAATCTGAAGGACAGCTGCTGTGTTCAGATTTTCCTTCCCACTGTCGCCTTAGGCTTGCGCACATGAAGTTATTCATTTTTAACTCTGGAGGTCTATAAAGCTGTTTTGACACCATTAGATTTTAAAAAGCACAATACAATTAAATTTGACATGACTTGACTAGAGAGTTAAAAGAGGCTGGACCAATTTTGAGAGTGGGTGGAAATATCAGCCTTTTTGGATATACTTGTTACATCACTGACTACAAATATCAGTCACAGTGTAACTGGCTTTGGCAGATGTTGAAAATGGAAGACAGCACCATGACAATCTTGTAGCTCCAAAGAAGGAAAACTGGATACTAATCATCCCTAGGCTGACTGGCATCATCTTGGGTAAAGGGGCCAATTGTGTAAATGACATAATTTTACCAAACCATTCCTTTAAGTATTTTGGTACTTGTACTTATAATGGAGTTAATGGTTGCCAAGTATATTTGCTTTGAAAAATCAAGTACACTGTCCACCAGAGGTTCTGGAGTTTACTCTTAAACCCAGCAGTCCTCATTTGATTCTGTGCTTAAATGTAGGGCTCTATTTGATAGTACTCATAGATCCAGACACTCACAAGTCTTGTGTTTATATAAAAATGCTGTTTAATGGACCATCCACTTCCAAGTTGTCCAGGAAAGCAAGTTGTTTCTTGTGGCAGTGTGTTAGCACAGCAGGCAGGGTTGATGCTACATAGCTGTAGGATCTTGAGACCCTGGGTTTGAATGGGTTTCCTTTGGGTGCTCTCCTGTCTTCTCGTAATCCAGAAACACATGTTGGTAGTTGGATGGACTCAGTGAAAAGTTGAGTGTGCGATGTACTGTGATGGATGTCTTTCAGCCTTGTACACAGCAACCCTGATCAGGATGAATCAGTTACAGAAAATGAAAGAATCAATAAAAAAAAATCAGATTTTTCTTCATGTAAGATATTTGGCTTGAACACCTGTACAATTTAGATTATCTCTCTGAAAGGCTTGAGTCCCTAGATCTGCGTGTCTCTTCTGATCCATTGATCCGGCTTTATCCAGAAACATCTGCGCAAGCTGCATGTGATTACAGGAACCTTTGGTGGAGCTTGGTGCAAGTATATGCCAACAATTCTTTAATTATATTTACAAAAGGAAGCCCCTTGGCTTGGTGTTCCATTTAGATTGGGAGCACAGCATGCAGTTCCGCTCAGGTCTATACGTCAAGGGCTGGAACCAAGGATTAATTTCGCCCTGGCACTACTCCAGCTGATAGTAATATATGAAATGTGTGTGTGGCTGTGAGCTCAGAGAGAGAGAAATGCTTTGGAGGTGTTCGCTCTAATCCTTTCCTCGGTACACTCTGCAGGCGCGCGCTTATTATCTGGAGGTTTCGCTCGCTTTAAATGCACATAAGCTGCTTTGAACAGCAACTCCAGTATCAAGGAGTGGGACAAATTGGTATATCTTGGCTCCTGGCTAGCATAACAGGGGGCTTGAGTGGGCTGCAAATATAGTGACCACTTAGTCATATGCTAAAGGAAAAGAGGACACATTTACAGGATGCAAGGAAAGGTCCCTAAGGCAAGCTTCAACTGAACTCGACTCTGTAATAACAGGTGACTTTAGAGTTTACAATTTAACGTTGAGATTTATTACAGTTTCTTTCTGTATTATTTATGTGCACTGTAAGTAAGGATTAAACAAATAATAATTTTCAAAATCGTTTGGTCTCAATCTGCCATAGTTTTCTATTTCCAGGAAATCACAAATGTCCCAACAATGTAAATAATCAAAAGTAACTGCCGGTTAAAGATCTCCTCCAAGCACGCTGAGCTGTCCAAGCTGTGGGTCAGACACATTTAGTGTATTCTCCATGTGTCTGTATGGGTTTCCTCCTGGTGCTCTGGGTTCTTCCTACAGTCCAAATACACATGTTGGTCTATGGATTGGCCATTCAATAGTGTCCATATATGTGAGTGTGCGCTGCCTTGTGATGGACTTGTGCCCTGTCAAGGAGGTGTGATCCTCCTCGACTCTGGACCCACTGCAAACCTGAACTAGAAAATGTATTTGTGAATTAAGGTCATCAAATAGGTGAAGATTAGTCTGTAGCTTTACATTGCAACTGATTTGTTGTTGATTTGAAATATTATTAAATAGTTTTAAGGGTGGCACGGTGGTGCAGCAGGTAGTGTCACAATCACACAACTCCAGGGACCTGGAGGTTGTGGGTTCAAGTCCCGCTCCGGGTGACTGTGAGGAGTGTCCATTTGGGTTTCCTCCTGGTGCTCCGGTTTCCTCCCATGGTCCAAAAACACACTTTGGTAGGTGGATTGGTGACTCAAAAGTGTCCGTAGGTGTAAGTGAATGTGTGTTTGTTGCCCTGTGAAGGACTAGCGCCCCCTCCAGGGTGCATTCCTGCCTTGCGCCCAATGATTTCAGGTAAACTCTGGACCCACCACAACACTGAATTGGATAAGCAGGTACAGATAATGAATGAATAAATAGTTTTATGTTGGAACAAAAATGCATGATTTTAATGTATTTTTAATGTGCAATTATTGGACATTTTGCAGCATACAATGAAATGTGTCTTGAAGTTGAAGTTGAAGGTTATGTGCCTTTGTCAATGGCCATTCAGCTGTGGATTGAGGGAGGAGGACATCACTGTTTCTTCATTTCCACTGCCCACAAGTGTCCTGCCAGTCATGGGCTGCTCCTACAACTGGAAATAATAAATAGTGCCTCAGATTAACCTCACAGACTATGGTATTGCCTATGATAACACATTACATTACAATAATACAATAAAACATTTACATCTCTAAAATCTGTACATTTATGATTCAAAGGTCTCTGATATAGAAAAGGTCTCAGCTCTGATATAAATAATAATTTTACATTGCGATACTTTATGATTAACTTTTTTTGATAACTAGGTAAGCTCTAGTCCACTGATGGTTTTGTTAAATAATCCACACAAATACTGTAATGGACCCCAAAAAAATGACAGAAACAGTGCTGTAAACTGTTGTGGGACGATGGAATATTAAATCCTGCCATTTCTAACCTTTTGAAACTTACAACTAGGGGTAGAGTTTGGTTTATGGTCTTGTTTAGAGTCAAGGCTCAGATATTCATGTGTTTATCCAGGAAGGGTGAACTACATTTTTTACACACTCTAAGAATGCACTGTAGTTTGGTTACAGGATTAAATATAATTTGCCTTGTGTTTACTGCAACTTTTAAAAGTTGATACAACTACTGCTTATTGTTGAAGAGATGCTTATTTGAGCCGTGGGATTTATTATGGAACTTCTTCATAAGTTTAAATGAATAATAATAAAACTTGATTAGGCTGGTGTACAGTTTTTATTTGCATTTATTTAATAATATTATATTGTATTCTTCTGTATATTCACTTTAGTGTTTGTGTGTGTGTGTGTACATATATATATATATATATATATATATATATGTGTGTGTGTGTGTGTGTGTGTGTGTGTGTGTGCGTGTGCGTGTGCATGCACGTATTTCCAGGAAGTAACACACTCCAGAGAGCTTCATTCTTGATGGTCTTCTTTTTCGCCCCCTCAGCAATATGCTGATGCAGTTTCGCTAGCTTGACTCTATAACTGTGCGTTGAAATCTAATTCTACCACTGCTCTTAAAGTACTCGATGCATGCAGCCTTCAAACGTCTCAATGCTGGGTATTTGAGGACACAAAGGAGAATATCTGTAGACTCTTGGACAGTTTGACAGTCTTGTTAAAGTAGGTGCCAAGACTTCACACAAGTAAATAAATAACAAAAGCCCTTCAGACGCCTGAACGCATGTGGAGGCCTTTCATGGAGAAACCTATCGTGGCCTGGCAAATGAGTTCAGTTCAGGAACAACCCACACGTGAGCAGCTAAAAAGAGGAGGATGAAGACCTGAGATTAAGATGCATTGTTTGTGAACATCACAAGTGTTTATCCAATGATAATAAAGCTAGACCTCTGCAGGGCAAAGGAGTACACAGTGATGATGAAGTATTCCAACAGACCTTCATCTGCATTTGCCAAAGGTTACAGCCTTATTTCTTCATGAATATTTCAGCAGCTGCTTTGTGTACTTTCCAGCAATGGAGAAGACTTTAAACCATGCTCAGTTTACAGAATGGTGTGTGCAACCAGGAAAACTGGCAAACAGACATGGCAAACAGAATAAATCGTTTGTGGGAATTCAAGTGCAGACACTGCAGATAACAAACACAGATGGGAAGAGTAGCCTGTGCCTGAAGCATCAAAGCATGTTGAGCCCAATCTAGGATTTAGAGGTACACCGAGTAACGTTAGAACAGGAGCATACCCCCAGAAGACGCCACAATGTTTGTTGGAGAACTGGGTAAATCAACAAGCAACAAATTAACAAAAGCAACAGCACCCTGATTTTGATTAACATACACAAAGAAAGAGAATAGCATGATGCTCCTAGAGGCAGTGGGTGCACTCACACAAATGAGCAGCTGGGAGTTACAATCCTTGCTCAAGGGCACCTCAGCCATGAATGTTGAGGGAGGTGACAGAGCTATTCCTTCGTCCCAACCTGATGTGTGGTTTGTTTTCCACTACAGTGGCCAGTGGTGTCACAAAAGCCCCACTTCTAACAGGAACCACAGGTTTTGCAACTAAAACAATGGCTTCTGTAACATTAAATGTAGTTTACTTATTGTGCATTTGCTTGTTATTTTTGTTTTTTGGGAATTAAACACAGCTAAGAGCATCAGTTCAGACAGATTGTTCATTCATTCATTTATTGTCTATAACTGCTTATACAATTCAGGGTCACAGTGGGTCCGAAGCCTAACCTGGAGGGGGTATTATATATATTTTTTTATCCCTGTTTGTCTCCCAGTTTGTCCATTAGCCACAAATCCGAAGGCAGAAATCCTTATTCTCCTCAAAAATCACAGTGTAATTTTACAAGCTCCGGTTGTGAGTTGATAAAAAATAAATGTAATCTCCACTGTAGCTTGGAAGGTTTACAAACGGTGAGTTTATGCTGATTGTCTGTATTCCGTTGTGTTAGGCAAGTCTCTCTGCCTCATCAGCGCTCTGCAGAGTTTAGTCCCTACTCGGCTCGCTTGGTAGCAAGATTTAAGGTACTAAAAACGTACCAGGTACCAAATTAACTTAATGGGAATGCAAAAAAGCCAAGTAAAGTCTTGGAGGATTGAATAGGTACCATGTAGTGGAAAAGCACCATAACACATGGCTGCATGCCAGTCTTTAAAGCAACATTATAACATCTAATCTAGGCTTAACATTCCCAGAAGAGCAGAAGCTGTAACTGCAGCAAAGTTGGAATGAGACTAATCTTCATGAATAGTCTTGATTTCAGAAGAATCTCTTGGTGAATAGGGGTCCTGTTGTGCTTTTACAGGCAATTATAAAGTATAGCACTTGTATGGTGTGTTCTTTATTTGTACTCTGTGCTCCTCCATTCATTCCTCCCAGTGCTTCATTGATTTACTGTTGTCTGGCAGTGCTCTGTAGCTGCTAGGCTTATCACACATATTAATATCCCACCCTCCAGTCCTGGGAGGAAGCTAGTGTCTGAGGCTGTAGCATGTGGCTTGGTGGTGGGTTAAAAAGCTGATTTATGGACCCTGGTCAGACAAACTGTCCAGATATTTTCAGTCCCCAGGGTGTGATCAGCCAAGCCAGAATCAAGCCAAAGCACACATGCTTTTGGTGCATGTGGCTTGGCTTGACCACGCTCGGATGGCCACAAGTAAACGCCTCCTTTTGTAGTTCTATATGATTCTCACGTTCCTCAAGGTACTGGATATACTCTGAATATAGGTGGAACCACTTGCACACATACACATGCAGTTTGTGATGTTCTCATGTGCCTTAAAGGCCACTGTCTTACATTTTCCATTCATACACTGTATATTTTTATTTCCCCCAAGGTTCACTGTTAGTCTGTGTTTAAATAGAAAAAGAGTCACAATGCGTTTTGACATAAATATTTTTCAGTTTTTCAATGTTTTATATCCCTCAGGATTAAATGCACTGTTCAGATTCATAAAATAGACTGAAATAGCCTTTGTTTATTTCATCAAAACAGCGAAGTAAATACCCAGCCTGGTCTCCGGTGAATTTGTACATATTTAACTAAAAGCCTGTTTCCAGGATTTGTACAAATACAAACCTAACACTGCCTCTAAGTGTACCCTTTACCATAACCTGAAACCTAACCCTGTCACGATTCACAGGGCGGACTGACGGAGGTGGACGCACTTGCTAAAACACTGATACTTTATTTAACAAATAAAGTGGCGGAACAAAGGCGGGACAAGGGCGGAGACATGGACAACAACAAACAGAGCCATGTGCTGAGAGAGCACATGGCGGGGAAAACAGGCATGACAGGACGAGTGCGTGACAAACCCTAACAGAGCCACTAATCATAACAATAAAACTAAGACAGCCCTTGGACTCTAACCATAATCCTAAAACTAATCACGATCATAACTAAAGTAACAGAGTTTTTACTGATTTTGCACTGATCAGCCAATTGTATACTTTCATATATATGTACCACCATATTCTGGGGACACTACACAAGGCCTGCCGTTTTGGAGATGCCTTGAGCAAAACAATATGACCATCACAATGTTGTCAGTGTCAGAGTCACTCAGACCCTTGTCAAGTTTTCCTGCTTCAAATTTATGAATCTCAAGAACTGACTGCTTACTTGCTACTTAAAGTATCCCACCCCCCGACAATCAATGTTATCCACTTTAGCTGTCAGTAGTTTTAATCTTGTGGCTAATCAGTCTATCACTGTTCAAAGTATTTACTCACAATTGTGCCACCTGAAAGGCAAAATCCTCTTTGTGCATTCAAAATGAATGAGTAGGATATATGAAATATTATTTTTAGGTTGTCACAGACTTGGTGAATCTACATATGGACTGGAGGTGGCTGATGCATTTGGAAACTATAATAGTGTTTACAACCTACCACCAACTCATGTATTTCCAAAAAATGCTAAATTTGAATGGTCTAGGTTTATGGGCCTCTTAATCCTGGTCTTTCTTTTTGCACGTCTGTCCCTCATGTTTTATTCTGACAGTGTTCATTTGAAGCTGTGGGAAGTAGGTGAGATGTGAGATGCATTTTTCACTCTGTGCGATCCTTCTTTTTTTGTGTACACAAACCAACAGGTGAACACAAATATGCGAAGGCCGAGGCACGGAGACAGTTTTTGGGGTCTGTAATATATTTGCTTGCTGCAGTAAACGATGGAATCCATCAGAAGTGATTTTCTCCTTACCACGAGCAGGAAAAAAAGGCGTTGTCATTTCATTCTCTGCGCATATATTTGTGCAGCCACAAGAGGAGCATACACTACGTGACTGGTGAGATTCATTTCTAACAGATCTCCCTTTAATTCCTGTTGTTGTGTTCAGTGCGAGCCCCTGAAGTGCTATGAATAATGCTAATGGGACATATTCTACGAAGTGCATTGTACCTACAAGGAATAATGCACACCAGTGACTACTTACAGTGAAATTCTTCCTGTAAAGCTTTAGTTTCTGCACTGCACACAAATTGTACAAGTGCATATTCATCCTCAGGGATGAAGTGTACTTTGCAATTTTCTGTTTATATTTATTATTATACACTTTCTTTGAAGTTGAATTGGAATATTTTGTGTCTAAGCTTAAGTACCCCTTATAATGAGTGAATGCAGCTACTGTAAGGTTCACCTATTATAGACACAGAGATACAGTTGTCTGTAAACTCAACAAGCTCAATGCCGAGAGGTATGCAACCCCCCAGAATTGGGCAGTGGAGCAGTTTATTCTTTTGTAGTGATGGAGCTCTGTCCAGTAGCTTAAGGATTAGTCAGAGTATTGTTTGTGACCCAGAACAAACTATTCAACATGAGTACCCAATTTATAAATATTCTCATTGCCATTGAATCATCGCAATTTTTTTTAATCTAGTCTCAGTCCTTCACATATGTGTAATAAATTGTCTCTGCAACAAAGAAGATACTAGCTATGAATACCTGTACTTTATTGTTATTGAATAAATAAGTGTGCAAATGAATATGATAAAAAAATGCTTTGTCTTTTCTCAGACATAATATCATCATGGTGCCCTGTTTAACTGGGCTAACTGGCAGCTAACAGTATCCAAACTGCTCTATTAATGCTCCTGTAATTTCATTTCACAGTCATTGGATGATTAAAGTCACGTCCACACTACTAAAAGCTCACTGCATAAAGTAACTGAGGCAGAAACTCAGAGTATCCATAAATATATTTGTTGTGTAACTGTATGTAGGAGTAAATGGCTGTAGTTTTTTCTTTCAGTACTTCAGTAGAGATGGATAATTATTTGCTTCTAAGAACCACTGTATGAGCTACTAAATTAAAGGTCTCTGTTCTGTGCTCTGACAGTAATAAATCTATTCTGATGAAGCTCAACCTATCCACTTTTATGACCATAAATAAATGCACAGATTTTTAACAGGACAGTCTATACTTTTAGGCCAAAACAGAACAAATAAAACAAATGTGATTAATCATGATTAACTATATGGCCTTATGTAATCAAGTGATATTTTTTACTATTATGAGTATAAAGAAAATTTAGTATTGTTTTGAATGTTAATTATAAAATACCTTTGATTTGTTAAACACAGTGCTTGTCACTTTAAATTTGCATTAGCTCTCTCTGGCCAGACATATGTCTTCAGAACTCCTCAGCATGGGGAATATTTAGATAAAGAGTTCATGTTCATATCTCTTTAGTCTTGAGGAAAATGTTAAAACATCTGAAAGTCAAAGTCAGTCAATACAGTGAAAAATAGGCAGGAGTTTTGTGAGCCCAAGGCACTTAATTTTCAATTTATCACAGGGAAAAAGTGTTGTTCTCTGAACAAATCCAGTGCAGCCATCTATAAAATCATATTTATTCTATTAATATATGAATGAGAAAAAGAATGGTTTGCTTTGAAAAACAAAGGAACACAAATAAATATGGAGTGTGCTATTGTTTGAAATAACAGTGCACCATTTGTTTATTATGCACGCTTTTTGTCCCAGTTTGCCCTCTCTTGCTGCAAACAACTAAATACAACTACTCCTCTGGGAAGGCTTAGCCTTCGACATTTGAACATTTCTGTCAAGACTTGATGATGGCATTCAGCCATGAGAAAATTGGTGAGGTCAGGTATTGATGTTGGATGATTAGTTCTGGATCACGAACCACCATTCCAGCTCATGCCAAAGATACTAGGGGAGCTCCAGCCTTCCAGAGAACACATTTCCACTGCTCCATAGACCATTGCTGGGGGCTTCTGGCCAAAGCTTGCCTTTGAGCACTGGAACCTTGATCTCGTGTTCAGCTGCTCCGGAGCGTTTCGTTTCTCTTCATGCTTTTCAGTGGTGGTTATTAAAAGTGGGCACAACTGAATATCTGTGTCCTGTTTATTGATTAGGTGTCTACAAACCTGGACTTTATAAGGTCTGTATCATTTTGTGGTACAAACACAGCAGGGAAAAATAAATACTGATCTCATGCAAGACATTATCAGATTCTATGTTTTAACCTTCATTAAGATTATAAACATTTAAAAAAATAACTTTACCAGATTGTGGAAGAAAGAGAATTAAACCTTGAATTTAAGCCAAAATATCAGTGTTTAAAAACCAAAATACAAACAAACAAACAAACAAAAAACCTCAAAGAGGTTTGCCTCAAAGAGCTCCAGGGTTGACAGGGTTAAAGTATATGGAGCTCATTTCAGTAGGTACTGTGGTTAACTTTAAGTCAGTGTTATGAACCAATATTTTATATAAGTGACGATGGCTTTGGTGGGTGCTAAGGACCACCATTAGACCAGTGAAGCATTGCTGAGTGTGTGTAAAGACTATTGAAGCATGATACGGGAGATCATAGCTCAGCGTATAAATTCCAGAAAAAAAAAAGGGGAGAGGGAGGGGGAGGGTGGTTCTTATTAATAATAAACAGCCCATTTTCTAAACTTAAGACTGGGTCAGAGAGCCCGAGGCCTCGCAGCTTGATATGGAAATGAGAGAAACGAGGCAACAATAAGCAATAAACATGCTAATTTAGACGTGCATGCGAGGCACTTATCTGAAACCAAAAAAAAAAAAAAAAGGAAAAGAAGAATCTTGGTGAAGGGTGCACCACATGATAGAAAGG
The DNA here is from genome assembly GCF_029633855.1 of Hoplias malabaricus. Taxonomy (NCBI): domain Eukaryota; kingdom Metazoa; phylum Chordata; class Actinopteri; order Characiformes; family Erythrinidae; genus Hoplias; species Hoplias malabaricus. The sequence continues at coordinate 20,083,052 of NC_089820.1, forward strand.
GAGAAGGAGGAGGAGGTGTGGCATTATAGCATTAGTTACAGTTTAAATATATTGGTATTTTTTGGCAAACTAATAAAATAAATGACTATGATGGAGAGTATTATAATTAAAAGATGATTTTTGTTAAAAATAAGCAGTTATCCTTTGACAAGTATAAGGAAATATATATATGAACATGAGCATGTAATGAGAAAGCCAAGGCATTGCTTAGAGACGAGGAGTTCTGTTCAACTTAGATCTGTTAGTTTATTGAATTGCAAAAAAAAAAAAAAAAAAAAAAAAAAAAAACATTCCCTGAATAAAACTAACAAATGGCAAAATTCCCTTATTGAATGAATCACTCCTTTAAACTTTAATCATTATTCACCTAGTTCACAAATTTCTTTTGTAACACAACAAGTATCATAGATATCATATAATACCCAACGGGCCATATTTTCCTTGACCTTAGCAGCAAGACACTAGCAGTAACCAGGTTCTGTATAATGCACTCAAACTTTCTGAATCCTCCAAAAGGTTAAAGTCAGGACTGGGCATTCAATCAATATTCATACTGTTATATATTTTATTTTATTTTATATTATTTTAATTTTGCATATAGTTTCTTGAAAGTTCTCCATAAGATTAAAATTGAGCATCTGGAGGGACATAGAGGTTGACTCACTGAAAAGCACTGCTCTGCTGACTATCACCTGCTGTTTGTAATATAAGTTCCCCCATCAAGAGTGCCCACTTAGCATATTACCCTCCATGTATTTTCTCTGAAGTGATTTGTTTTATATTAAAGCAAACCACAAAACGCGCATTGGTGTGGCACTGCTGCTAGAAATGTAATAAAGGGACTCCCAAATTCCCGGTAAGTCAGTTATTTCCAAATTTGTTTTGCAGGTGAACTTCCATTTAAATGGATAACATAACAGAAAGTAACAAAAAGCTATATCTTTCATGTTCTGGTCTTTTCTATTCCAAAGCTTTACTACACCTTGCGTCTGTTTCAAAATATAACCTCCCAGTTTTAATCATTGTTTGTTATCTGGGAAAAAAAAATTATATATATATATATATATATAAACACATGGTGGGCCATTTACATGGATACACCTTAATAAAATGGAAATGGTTGGTGATATTAACTTCCTGTTTGTGGCACATTAGTATTTGGGAGGGGGAAAAGGGGGGAAACATTTCAAGATGGGTGGTGACCATGGCGGCAATTTTGTAGTTGGCAATTTTGGATCCAACGTTTGTTTTTTCAATGGGAAGAGGGTCATGTGACACATCAAACATATTGTGAATTTCACAAGAAAAACAATGGTGTGGTTTTAACGTAACTTTATTCTTTCATTAGTTATTTATAAGTTTCTGACCACTTATAAAATGTGTTCAAAGTGCTGCCCATTGTGTTGGATTGTCAATGCAACACTCTTCTCCCACTCTTCACACGCTGACTGCAACACCGCAGGAGAAATGCTAGCACAGGCTTCCAGTATCCGTAGTGATATTAACAGTTTTTTTTTTAAGTTAATATCACCAACCATTCCCATTTTAATAAGGTGTATCCATATAAATGGCCCACCCCGTATTTATTTCTATATATATATATATATATATACACACCTGGAGCGAGGCCTGAACCCACAACCAAGGCAGCACTACCTCTTGGCATTCATGCTGCCCCACACTATGTCACTGTAAGGAACTTGTGTACATCCACAATGCGCAAAACACACATTCCGGTGAATTGTCATTTAGTCAAATATTTAGGAGCCATGCTGTTAAACAATGATGAAGGGAACAAAAACATGAACTGAAATTCTAGTTCTTCATTATGAGAGAAAAAAAAACCCACATAATTTACAGACAAGTACAGATATGATACTCTCCCTCCTTCCCTAAGCATGATTCTGGCATTCGGGGGAATCTATTGGCTCGCATAAATGACTTCTTTGCAGATTCTTTTATTCTCCTCTAAACGTGTTGATGTCTCCAGTGCTGGCAGTTTGAAATGAACTAATGCCTGACTTCACATGCCTCATACGTGCTAGACATCACCCTCCTGACGGAGATCTAGGCAGAGGTTGGAACTAAATTAGGCAGAAAAGAAGGCTCTTTATGCCCTGATAGGTTTTCACCATTAATGCTATTCACCTTGAACTAGTTGGCCTGAGAACTCACATACTGTGTACATTAGCACTTTAAGCTCTTCAGTCTAATACCATGTCTGTCTCTAAATATATGTACTGCATGTGTGAAAATCTAGATTCAAAACTTGAAGTCTTTCTTCACCAATGTCTCAGGTGTTCCTTCTCTTTTCCTCACCACCTCCAAGGGAGCTGGACGGATTATCATTATATTTCACTTTCTGGCTTATAAACCCGTGAACAATCCTGCTAAATGACTTACTTGTACAGCTGCACCCTCTAGATCACGCTCTTTCCACTCCGTTATTGTGGGACGTCCTGGAATGCATTGTGGAATGTTCTTCTCTAGATATTTTCAGTGAGAAATGAAAAGAATCATCCCCAGCTGGAAATTGAAGCATGTATCACAGGTGCAATAAGGTGGGTAAAAATGTATGGAGTGAGATCACTGTTTTTATGCGCAAAAATGATACTAAATTAGGGCTGTCACGATCATGAAATTTTAAGTGACGATTATTTGTCATACAAGAAATTGCGATTAACGATGTTTGTTTACACCCCCAGTATTTTAATAGGCCTTTATGCTTAATGATAAAATAATAATGTATGCATATTAGTTATACATAAATGTAAAGATATGTGCCCATTGTTCTGTTTTTAAATAAAATTGTATGTTTGAAAACGATATTTCTCAAAATAATAAAAATAAATAATTCTCAAATTCTCAAAATAAGCAAAACAAATCAAATGTACCATGGCTTAAACAGCTGTTATTTATTGGCTTGACATATTCTGGCCAAGGAATACTAAGGCTAAATTCACACAGCAGGTGAAGAGGGTCAGTCATATGTGACACGGATGTGTCGTTCATATGGCTGTGTGAACAGCACAAATCACATTGAATGACTTTTTCACATCAGATTTGGGTCACTTTCATATGATCCATGTCCATCTGTGGAGAATTCATTTGACTTTTACGTCACTCCGGCTTCTGAGAATAATCTCTGGACTACGGTCCAAAGCTTTTTTTTTTTTTTTTTTTTTTTAAATTGAGGTGTTTAGAAGGTGGAAATGGCCAAGTCAAAGGAATTCCGTTTTGTAAAACATACTGTGAAACTCCTGAAACCAGGTTCCTATCTCCCATTTATGAGAAAAAACAAAAACGTGGAAATTTGTATAAAGGTGTTTTTTTTAATAAAACAAACAAGAGAAGACATTTTTAGTAGTTCTATATCAGTTTGATATTTTTCATGTTGGTATGAAGCTGTATAAATATGGCTCCTGGGAATATTACTCATTATGTCTTTGCTCATCTTCTCTTTTGAGACTCGTGTTCGTGAGAGACCCAGGAAATTTGCGCTAAGAGTGAAAGAAAAATCAGTTCACGTTTTAATATTCAATAGTCTTTAATTAATACTCTGTTTTTAACATAGAACTCGTTTGGAATAAAGAAAAGGGAGGTTTTGTGACACAGCGCTGCAGTAAAACACCAGTGCATTTCATTTAAAAAACAAAAGTGCTTTGTATGAAACAGACGAACGTTTCCTTCTGGTCGGCGTTACCAGGTCTTAAATCAGTGACGTATTTCCTGTTAAAACTGAGAAGCAAGCAGACTTGCTCGATTTAGTGTCGTTTTTGCGCTCTCAAATAAAAGACAGTGATCTCACTCCATACAAATGAGTTAAGTATGACTTGCAAGGACACTTTATCATCTTGTACTACCACCCAGCAATATTTTCACCTCCCTGTAGTGAACAGGAGATGCCTGAGGGGGGTACCATAATATACTGTGTAGTAACATATTCATAATGCATGTAACTACTGGATTGTTCCCGTTTTATACACTTGTAACTGTAACAAAAATTGCATGTGACTACAAAAGAGAAAACATGGTTTCTGTCATGAAAATGTTTTCAGTGTTTTTATAGGTACCATTTAGGAGATATGAAGTTCTGTTAGACTTATCTATCACTTTTCTAGATACTCAAAGAGCTTTATATTGTGATGGCCTTCAGAGTATTCACTGGTTCTGCTCCCATCTACCTCAATAGACTCTTAAAACCATATGTTAGCGCCCTCTCCGTTCCTCAAAGGAGCGCCAACTAACACGGCCAACCCCCCGTACAGTTCATTCGAGGCTATTCTCATCTCTGGTACCACGCTGGTGGAACGAGCTTCCAAGCACAATCAGAGCAACAGAAACCCTCTCCACATTCAAGAAATCCTTGAAGACCCAGCTCTTCCGAGAGTATCTCTTGCACTGAAAGTCTTTCTTTAATGCACTTATTACTTCCTGTCATATTGCACTCAATGTAAAGTAATTTGTATAAATTGTGCTGTAGTTTGAATGTTAGATCCTCTTTTGTAAGTCGCTTTGGATAAAAGCTTCTGCCAAATGCATAAATGTAAATGACAAAAATTTGGGAGGTGCCTCAACTTAATATTAAGACATTTTATCTGAAGATGGGCATAATGAGAAGGCCAGAAGTGGCCACAGTGGTAGACTTAGCACTAACATTTTTTGACAAAATGCCCAGGGTCCTTGTATAACCTCAGAAAGTCAGGACCTCTGTTTTAAGCTGGTTATAGCATCCCCATCACTTCACCTGGGCATTCAGATCCATAAAAGCCTTAGAGGCAAGTGTCCTTGATTGCCCCACCAACACCCGCAGCCACCTGAGCTTGAAAGTCTAACATCCAAAAATTTGTCAGGTCCAAATCTGCTTAACTTCAACGTTTTTACATATTCTATATATTGTTCAGGTGCTATGAATGCTTGCGTTAGTTGCATTTCTGTAATCAGCAATAGTAGAATTGCTGTAATTATTAAAATAAGACCGCATGGTTATTAATGAAATTTAATATAAGGTAAGAAAGAAACAAACATGACACCTCTAAAAGCTGAGGTCTGCCATTCTTCCCTTAGCTCAAAGCTTTCCAACAGTTCCTGTCTTCTTCAGGTGTGAAGAGTTCAGACACGTTTGATTTGGTATTCATTGGTGCTTCCTTTCCTCGTTTCCTCTCCAGGCCTGGTGGGTTACTGCCGCTTTTCAAGCTGCTTCTTAAAAAAAAAAAATATGGAGCGAGTGTATAAAACATTAGGGACCTCTTAGGCAGAGCTTTGATTCTCCTCCTGTGCCATTCGCGGTCGCACAGCCTGTAAAATCAGTCATTCAGGAACATGCTGCTTCATGTACCTTCAGGGAACGTTTTCCATCTTAAGTAATTGATGTTGATAGCCATACCTCAGACGACACAGCCAACTAAACGCAATTAAAGTGCAATGTGCTCTTCTTCAGTGAGATAACAGTGTTGGTGTGGCTGCATGTTTTTAGAGATAATTTTATTTTATTATTATTATTTATTTGTTACTTTTCTCTGCATTTTGGCCTCCTGTCTACATCACAAGTGCGATTGTCACTGGAAATGAAGCTTTTTGAAAATGCTCTCTAAATGTAATGTTTGTTTATCATTTTTGTGATGAAGTAAACAGTAAAAAAATAAATAATAAATAATAAGAAGAAATACATGTATTTTTATTTAAGTTTGGGGTTTATATTACATCTTGCTTGTCATATGACTTTACATCTGTTGGTGGGGCTTTTAATTAAGGGCTTTTCCTATATTTCAAACACCTGCATGTAAAGGATGTGACAAAACCACATCAGAATGTTGCTGTAATGTACTTTTTTAAAAATGTGGTTCCATCACATTAACAAAAGTGTTTAGACCGCTTCTTGATGCTTCATTTGATAAAGGCTGTTCGGAACATTACATCTCATATTGCAATAACTCCACCAACAAATATCTCAGATTAAAAAAAATATAAAATAAAAAACAGGTTCCCATATTTATTAAAATAGGTAAAGTCTAAGGGTGCATTCAGACTTCTTAGTTTTGGTTTGATTAAAATGAACTATGGTGCGTTGCTCAGTTAGGGTGTTTTTCACACCTGTAATTTGTTAGTTCTGGTCTGAATCAGTTAAGAAGCTTGTAATTTTGAAGGACTTTCCCCTTTGGTTTGTTTTCACACTAAAAAATCCAAGCAGACAAAAACATGTCACCGCAAACCACTCAGAGAATGTTCTCACCACTGATTGTCAGACCTGACTGAGGCAGGAGCAAGAACGTAAACACAGAAAGAAAGTCCCAGTGCTTTTCTGATCCATTACTCCAATTAACGGCTAAACTTTAACTAGTTCTCTGTTTACCTGCTTACTGCATCCAATATGCAAGCACTCCCTGGCTACGAATGCCATTTAGCACCAACATGCAGTGTGCAACGTATTGTTGGGTTGGATTGAGGACGGATTACATTCTAACCAGAAATTAACCATACCAGAGTTACTTCTTTCACACCTGCCCAGGCAAACCGCACCAAGGGTGAAAGTGAAACAGAGTTCGATTTAACCGGACTAAAAAATACAGGTGTGAACACACCCCTAGTGTGGTTTGTTAGAGTAAACGAATGCTCACTTTCGGACTGTGGTGCACACCAGACAGGTGGACTGAGACCACCTGAGCAAGTGGGTCTCATTCCGTTTCTAAACAAACTCTGGTGTGGTTCAAGTTGGAATGCAATGTGAACCAAAGCATTGAAACAAACCAAACACAGGATGTAAAGTCCAACGATGTAACAGTAGTCGTGTCACGAGGGAACAGACTGCAAAAAAAAAACAAAAAACAATGAGCTGAAGACCAATCTTATATCGTATTCTCCCTGTAGCAGGGCTGCTCTGGTTCGGGCATTGGAGGAATTTGTGGCACTGTTTTGAAACTTGATCTTTTTTAACATGTCTCGCTGTGTTTCCAGATTGTAAAACTGCCTCCAGGTAAACACACACAACCCTGATAAGTGCATTAAACCCAGCTGTCGTCTGGTTGGCAGAATAATCATGACAAACATGTCACACGTCACTTATTTATTTATGTATTTATTAATTTATAAATGCTTTTGATTTTATAAAAATGTGAGTTAATGAAAGGTTATTAATGGATCATCAGGCTTCAGATAAATGGCCAATGTTACATTTTAGTCTTGGTTTGATCTGTTTCAAGCCTGTTTCCCTTCTGCTTAGTACTGAATTATATCTTTGTTAGAAAGCCTGGTTCATATTTATCAGCACACACCCATTAGGGTTTTTCCACGGTCAGCTGGGGATATCACTAGTCTATGTTATAGATGTTATAGATGACATTTAGCTCAATCACTACTCTTAGGAATATGTTAATATTTCATTTTTAACTTTGTTTTTGCACTACAATGTTGTCCTGAAACAATACAACATAAACAATGGATTGTTGCGGTCTAGTTCTTGGGTTGATCCGAAGAGTCTGGATCTGACTTGGTTACTCTTAAGCCAGAGGTTTCTTCCTCATGTTCTATTTCCTTGCCACTTTTGTTTCGGCTTGCTCACTTGGGCCTGGTGAAAACACCAGTTCTAAAAAATTGCTCTACAAATCCATTTAAAATTAAAATGACTTATTACACAATACACATGTTCTATTCCTGCATTTAACATCAACATTTCTAACACTCCCATCACCTTCTCGGCTGGAAAGCTCATAATGCTCTTTCTGAATAAGTCTTATGCTTTGAAAAAAACAACATATTCCTGAGCTCTGATGCCAAAGGAATTTATTGTTGAAGATTACATAGACACAGCCTTCCATTGTCTTTCTCAGTGCATAATTTAAGCTCGAATGAGTTTCTGCTGTAAACTAATGAGTCACACTGCACCTGTTCAAAACCTACTGTGTTCAGCAGGTTATTCACTCCACTGAACACTAAAACATAAAACTGTCTGCTCATTTCTCCTGGACTCAGTGTGTGCCATTATTTCAAATGTACAGATATGAAACTGATTTGCAGCATTTTTTTTTTTTTTTTTTATGAATCCCCACACCTGAAGGCAACATGTAGCTCTTGTGCTTTATCAGTGTTCCAGGATGCTGGTTGTTATCTGCAGTGCTCCAGCAATAGTTTGGATTATATTAGAGAGGTCATTAGTGTTAAAAGTTATACCTAAGGAGCTTTATAGCATAGCAACTTGTTCCTACCCAAGCTGGGAAAAGAAAATCAGTCTGTTACCTTTACTGGGAAGTGTTATTGGTCTGTTATATAACACAGAGCTGCCTTTACAACATGTCGTCTTCTGGTACCTAAAATTATATGGGCAACTGTGGCATACTGAGCCTACCTGGAATCACTGGGTGAAAAGAACATACCTTAGACAGGTGCCAGTCCATTACATGGCATCGTAACCTTACCCAGTCATTTACACATTCACATCTGTTGACACTTTCTCACACTCGCCCAGTTACCCCCACACTGATGGACAGTATCACACAGCCAATCCACATACCAACAGGTTTTTGGACTCTGGAAGGAAAACAGAGTACCTAGAGGAAACCCATACTGAAGCAATGAGAACACACCAAACTGAGCTGAGATGGTCATTGAACCCACAACCCCAGGAACTGCAGCTGTGTGGTGGTGATGCTATGTAGTGCCACTATGCCAGTCCATATATTTACACTGTGTTTCAAATGCATTAGTAAATGATTATCCTTCTGTGACTGTGCTACTACATGGTGAAAAAAAACTGTCAGAGATAAATAAATAAAACTATAGACATCAGTGTTTCATCAAAATGAACCAAAGCAAGAAATGGACCATAAACTGAATATGGAATTACAGCACTTTTTCATAGCCCAATCTCTTTAAAGTCATGCATGTCCATTCCAGCATAGGAATGAGCCAAAAATGTTCTTCAAGGAGAGGTAAGATCCGCATAAAGGCGTCATGGCTGAACTATCAGAGGAAATTGCATTTTCGCAGGACTGCTCTTGTAGAAATTAGTATGGGTTGCAGCCATGATTCAGGCCTTAATGATGCTCAATAAATGGTTGGTGTGGAATATGGAGGTTTACTCTAGAAAAGAGGTTTTGATGAAAGAGACTGAAAGACAGTACACCAGATGTGGTTGTTGATGCTGAAATTATTTTGATTTTGCCATGGACCCCCCCTCCCCCTTTTCCCCCTATTAGTGACTACAAATTGGGACCCAGCTAAGCACTTCTATCTCTCGTTCGCATCACTGTGTCTTTTCCTTCCACTGTGTATCATGGGGAAAGAAATGTTTGTCTCAGTGGTGTTACTGTAGTTCTGCTTTGAGATCTAATTCCCTGCTGCTGTACGCTTGCATGGGCACATGGTCACCAAGGGATCCAAGTGTTTTTCCGTCTTCTAAAGATATGGATATTCACTCTATACACACACACACACTGAAACTCACAGACCCACACACCAGCTAGATCAATCATTTGCATATCCCATATCTTGTGTTAGCGCTCCCCCATTAATCACGTTAGACAACTTTATGGATGAGTTTTTCTTTCACTCGTAATATTAATCAACACCAAATTACATTTGGAAAAAAGAGGAAAAGGAGTCAAAAAGATGTAAACATGAGACATTTCTGATTTGAGGAGACTTCTCCTGCTTCCACCCTCCTCCTCCACTTTCCTTTGAATAAATATGGCATGCAAATAAACTGTGTGCGTAAGCAAAAACAACCTCACAGTCAAAGGTAGAATTCACACAATCAGCAGTTTGGAGGGTTTTATTTTCTCTCTTCACTCTTGGCTGGATGAAAAGTCTTTTCATATGAGACTCAGTCTAAATAAATATGAGAAGCGTGTCTGAAAGGTATTAAAGCTATATAACCAGTAGATACATATGTTCCATGGTAGTATGGACATAAAGTAAAGTCAAGGTATTGGTGGTCTCAAAGAGGTTAGAGCCGAGAAAATTGTGCCCCTACCAACAACGCAGATGGGGTCAGGGTCTGTATTAGAGGGTTTAAAATGTAAAATGACTGGCACTGGAGTGACAAGCGCCACCCCACTTTTTAAAAGACCATTTCACTCAATCATAGAATGATTGTTAACTAAAGAATATAAACCTAAACAATTTGAGAATCACTCTTTAAATTCTACTTGTCACTGCAAGACAAAACCTACTGGCAGCTGAACAGTATATGTGTGAGTTAGCCTGTCCATTTGTTTTTGGATTCAAAATGTCTCTCACTGTGTGAATCAGGGCTTATCCAATCACCTTGCGTCTCAGATAAATCCTATCACCTTTCATTTGACTCAGTATTAGGTTACCAACACCAGATATTGTTTCTTTGTGTAGACGGTATTTTATGTGCATTTACTTTATTACAGGATCATATTCAGGATCTCAATTTGTCAACTCTGCCTTGACACCCTTTTCCTCAAGACGATTCCTCTCAAGTTTCCATGCTGTGCTCCTAGCTGAAAATGCACAGCGAGGGCAGAGCTTTTGCAGAAGCCAGTAGGCGAGCTACAATGTCAGATGAATGCTGTAAAAGCATTAAATATGAGCTGTGTCTTTTTGCATTTGTATGAGGATATGGAAGAAAAAAAAAACAAATAAAAAATAAATCATAAAATGAAACATTTAACTAGTTAATTCTGAAAAGTAAGTATTATGCTGAACAGAAGACTGGGAGCTGAAAAACGAGACTGTCCATCCTAAAGCCTGGTCTGGTCACCCTAACTTAAGACGACAAACTACAAATGGGGAATGTGTGACTGGGTTGAGTAAACTCTTATACACCCAGTTGGCATTAACTAAAACATGCTATTAAATAAATTTCAAAATATGCTTTCTGACTTTTGAAGCAATTTATTCGTCATTTTTAAACTGTAGACAAAAAAATGGTTCTTTTTCTAAAGACCTTGGTTTTATGTAGAATTTCAATATGCTTTTAGAATCCCTTACATGAAAGAGTTGTTTTCAAGGTTTTTCAGTAAAGATGGTGGTTGTATTCAGACTAATGAGTGCATGGGGAAATGGACTGCATGTATTTCTTTAGAGCACCAAAAAGAGTTCTTCTGTCATAATGATAGAAAACAAAAAAAAATAATAATAATAAAAAATTAGGGATAAACAAAGTTTTAAAAACTACTATATAGTGCTATATAAAACACATTCTCCAATAATATGTTGAACAAGTTCATAAAGCAGATGCTCTATATCCAATTGGTGGATAGTACTAATGTCAGTACTAATGAAGCATTGATGACCTATTTTTAAGATTATATAGAACATATCCAAATCTAAAGAAGATTTTGAAAATGTAGAGTTATTTTACCAAATACATTTACTACTCAAAAGAAAAGAACCTGTTCAGAAGAAGGCTACAGAGCAGTTTTGGAACTGAGGCTTGATAATGCAGCATCTACAGTGAAAACAGCAGTGGTAAATAGACAAACTATAATGTGAAGACCTTCAAGGTCATTACTGTGTTTCCTTGCAGCATCAGATCCTATCTTTTCCAGTGACTACAGTAAAGTGGCTGCATGCCCATGCAGCATTCAGATCTCTTGGGGCTACGTTGGCCCACATTATATATCTCAGCATATTCCCTGAAACTTATCAGGGTGAATCAAAATAAGATTAATTTTCCTGATTAAGGATTTTAATCTTTTTAATCTCAGAAAGACGAATTACGATTTCTGGAGCTTGGATCTTTTTTAAGCCATGCCCAAAATGGACATGATGAGTATGATTAGTTCCTTCAGGGTCAGTGCCTTCTGGAGGAAGTGCTGTGAAGCTTTTTACAAATCAGCAGAGTCTGTGACAGAAGTGTTTACCATTATGGATCATGCTGCACGTACCCAGCCACAGCCTACACATCAGCACCAATATGCCCCCCTCCCCGCCCCCCATTACATTTCATTTAGGTTCAGTGACTCTATTAGCATGCTTAGATCGATGATATCAGCTTGACAAGCTTGGGATCCTGCAGGATGTTAGATGTAACAGCACGTATGGAAACAGTAAATCAATTGCTGTTATGTTGGCTGGGTAATTTGATTGATCCTGGCATTAAAAGCAGGTGATTCTGTCTCATTAATTCTGGTAGTGTGGGCGAGGAGAGGAGGTGAACTGAATAAGACCACTCACTATGTTGCCAGATTATTAGTTACTACCTCTTATAATTGACACACTGTACCCCATCTGTTGCTGCTAGCGTTTTTACCACCACCACCTCAGTGTCACTGCTGGACTGGGTATAGTCAACAAACAATAAATATCCAGCCAATAGTGACTTGTAGGCTGGTCCTTTGTCAAATGCTGGACTGTGCAGCAACCACCTACAAGGTGGAACAACGAGGTAGATGTGTCTAATACAGTGGACAGTGAGTGGGCAATGTTTAAAAACTCGAGAAGCACTGCTGTGTCTGATCCACTCATAAGAGCACAACACAGATACACACAGCAGAGTTAAGAATAACCCACTAACAAAATCATACCTGCTCTGTGACCTTTGAAGAGCAGGATCAAATGGGAACAGGGGGACTACAGTGTGTAACTGTAGAACTAGGGTGACCAGACGTCCTCTTTTACCCGGACATGTCCTCTTTTTTAGACTTAAAAAATGTCAGAGCGGAATTTTACAAACGTCCGGGATTTTGTTTTTCTAGAGCTTACATAGAATTTCGAGAAGCATTTCATTCACAAACTAGTCCCGTCCTCCCCTACTCCATTTGGGTGGTGAAGTAGCCTAAAATCTTCTGATTGCACGGTCTGACTGTAGAGCTAACATTATTGGTTGATAACCTTCACTGTAAACATTTAATTGGTCAGTCTGCACATCAGTAGTCGTTGTTTACGTCAGGCAAAGCTCATGTACCCAACCTCATCTTGAGCAGCTATGCCGAAACAAAAATGTAAGTTCTCGGATGAATTAAAAAAGAAATTCCCATGTTTTGTGTAACAAATAAAGGTGTAAAGGACCTAAAAGCACACATAGGTTCTCATAGGTCCAACCCCCACCAAGACGTGTCCTCTTTTTCTGCATCTCATATCTGGTCATCCTAGTAGAACTACAGTATGGTCACTGATGCAGATAAAATGGACAGTGAGTGTAGATACAAGGTAGGTGTTCCTAGTCCATTGAACATTCACGGTGTGTAAATATACAAAAACATGGAATTAAATGGGCTTAATGTTGCTATGTTCAAGGGGTAGACATGGCTTGGTGGTTAGGGAACTGGGCTTGTAACTGGAAAGTTGCCAATTTGATCCCCAGAGCAGGCAGGTCATGACTGAAGTGCCCTTGTGCAAGACACCTAACCCCCAACGGCTCCCCGGGCTCCAGGCTTGTGTACTCACTGCCCCCTAGTGTTCATTAGTGTGTGTGTGTGTGTGTGAGAGTAAACGTGTGTTTCACTGCACGGATTGGGTTAAATGTGGAGTACAAATACCTCTTTGTGCAAGCACAGTGGCCAATAAAGTGATTATATTTCTAAATTCTAAATTCTAAATTAATTGGGTGGTGTTCTAATCATCAGAAATCAGAACCTGACCACTTCTTTAAGGCGGAAAAAAAGATGTGCTCTCCTACTCCGTTCCATCTTTGGCTTCTTCCATTATTCATAACTCTCAACCTCATGAAATGGACACCACTGCTGGTTTTCTCCTTGCTCTGCAATTTGGATAGTTCACATCCATGAAAGCTCATGATGAGGTGAGAAATAACACACGAGGCTACCAGCTGCGTTCTCATCATTTGTCAAACGCGCTTTATTTCCGTCTGATAAGCTGTCGGATTCCTGACACCGGAATCTATGGCGGCATTTATCAAAACGCCTGCTGATTGATTGATCTGCTCTCGCTACTTTCTTTGTTCTTCTTCAAGGTTGGTGATAACAAGTGGTGGGGGACTAGCTTCAATGTCACAAAACGACGCCATACATTACCCTAGGATAACGCGCAGGGAGACAAAGTGGTCCGCAGATTCAGCTTTAATGCTCTGCGGGAAATGTATGATCTAAAATGTCAACATCTTCGCTCACTGACACCGTGCTCTGTTTCAAGGTTGTAAAGGCCAGGCAACATCAAGCTTCCCCAAAGCTTTAGTCAGCAAGGCTTTCTATCCCTGAGAGTACACGGCTTTGACCAAGCAGACCAAGAAATGAGCTCCTACAGTGAAATTAAAGCTTCCTTAAAGATATTTGGGACAGTACGGAGAGGCGTGGGGGAAAACCTTTAAGGGAAATAGTTCTTATAGCTTTGAAAGGGCTCTTCATTCTCACAAGTCCCCACCCTCTCATATATTAAACCTCTAAAAACTCTTTTCATCAGAATGGCATATTTTGAAGATATTTTAAGGTACAAATTCTGCTAATGCTTTAAAAGTGGCTTAGATATGATTCTACACCATCCACTTCATTCAGTATGCCCAGATCTATGAATATTCAACTAGCCCCTACCTCTGTCTCCACTTACCCCTCCACTGGATGCATGGACGGATATGTATTCAATACTGCATCACACCATGCATTCTAGCAAAGCTGATACATGATTTATGAATTTATTTCATATTTCACCAGCTTACTCTGATTAATTGAAACTTGAGGATTTTCTTGGACGTGATATGTCCCTTTACACACTGAAACCAGGCTAAAGTATTTTGTACATGTCAAAAACATGTACACATTCCACAGACACACACACACACACTTCTCCAAACTCTACCCCCAGCAAGACTGCTGGAGCCTCGTCTCATTCCGAGGTTGGCCTCCGAGGATACAGGAGTCATAGACATCACCATTAATCAAAGAGAAATTAATCACAGTGGTCTCATTTCAGTCTCTCTGTGCCCCCTTTTACTCTGTGGTCATATCACACGCCTCACATTTATCATCCCATGTTTTCTTCAGCGGGTTTCGAACTGAGAGCTTTGTGGCTTCAAAGACCCACCAATGAAACTGTAATAAGTTCATGGTTTAATATTTAAGGATTGATAATAATACATTTAGTGGCAATGGTGGTGACAACAGTGTTGAGGAGGTATTGCAGTGTATGTAAATATACCCTCAAATGTTACAGTAGTGGTCACATGTGCAATTTCATGCTGCACAGAGTGAATCGAACACAGCTTTCTTTATTGTTGGATGCACTGTGATGTTTTTTTTTTTTATTATTATTTTGTTTAGTCAGAGACACAGTCAATAAATACAGTCAATATGTTAATTATGTTTCTTTTCATGTTTTACTGTTTCTAATCCTAACATAATATAAATATAGAAATCTTCATCTTTGGTCCACCACGCTCATTATACATCAAACACACACATCAGAGACACATTGGTAGAAATAGTGGCCACATGGGTCACTCTAGAAACAGATAATATTTTTCCCCTATTTCAAACCTCCACTCATACTTGTTTTAATGAATATTTAATTGCAATAATTTAATTGCAATGGAGTGGGGATCCAGTTTGGTTCCCTAACTAAAAATATGGAAGACCTACCCTTGAGCTATTTTTTTTTTACTTCAGCAGCAACAGTGTAGAACAACAAATAACTCTGCACAGATCAACAGCTGGCAAAACACATAATGCATTAAATATTTATGCAATATTAAAAAATAAAATTGCAGTCACACTGGCCAAGCCCTGTGTCCATGTACTGAAGATACGTTTGTATGCTGCCCATGTATTTACTACACTGAACGATCACTGGATTAGAAACATCAGCCTTGTTTCTATATTCACTGTGCATTTTATCAGCTCCACTGACCAGGAGCATTTCGTAGTTCTACAATTACATGGTGTAGTTTCTCTGCATACTTTCTTATCCCTATTTTAACCTACTTTTTAATGGTTAGGAGTTCCACAGAGAGATATGATTCTCGGGGTGGATCATGCTCAGAGCTGCAGTGACACTGATGTGGTGATAACGTGTGGTACAAATGTTGCGCTGGTACAGGTGGATCAGATACAGCAGTGCTGCTAGAGCTGCTGTCCACTCACTGTCCACACTGTTAGACACACCAACCTTGTTGGCCCACCTTGTAAAGTCAGAGACAGTAGCTCATCTGTTGCTGTTGGTCATCCTCTATCACGGGGACATAGCACGCTGCCCACATGATGCTGTTGACTGGATATTTCCGTTAGTGGACAGTCCAGCAGTGACACTGAAGGCTTTAACAGCTGATCTACTCGTCCCAGCACAACACCACCACCACTGCAGCTCTGAGAATGATCCACCACCAAATTAATAACTGCTCTGGTCCTGTGGGGGTCCTGAAAATTGAAGAGCAGAGTGACATAGGAAACATAATGTATGCAAAAAAACAGGTGGACTACAATCTGTAGATAGATTTTCCTGATTTACTGATTGCTCAGTGTAATTTCTAGTGTCAGTACCTTGAATAGAACACTGATGTATACTGTGATACAGTTAACTGTGTGAATTGGAAACATATGGAGAAATTATTCCACACTTTACTCTGCAATTAAGCATGGTGAACACACAGAGCAAAACTCGCCGTCTGAATTTGTTTGTCCTTTGTTGTATTCATGCCCCGGAGGGTCCCTGGTTTCTATGGCTACTGCTGTAGGTACTGGATGAAAAAAGAGGAGAGAGGCAGAGCTTTCACCTGTTCGGGTTCCAGCTCTTAAAGGAGAGCACAGCCTTGTTTTGACTGAGTGCTTGTTTTTACAGGCAATTTAACACACTTATGGGATCCAAAGAGGAAGCATCTCAGCCAAAAAAGTGTGTGCTGTCCCTTGGAAACATCTTAAATTCCAGCCCCCTTCTGTTTTCGGTTCTGCAACCACCAAAACAAGTACAGAAGTGGATTCACCGTCCATGGCTTTTCAGCATTGTTTACAGGCATTGTTTACATCCTAATCAGCGCTAATGATCTGATCAGTAACAATAAATTAAGTCCAATAGAAGTCAAATGAAGAAACATGGCTTGGACTTATGAAATAATGAATCAATCTTAGTCTAGAAATCTATTACAACCATTTGAACCAGTCCCTGCAGATTTAGCATGTCTATGTACCACATACCTGTAATCAAAAAATTTTCAAAAGAAAAAAAATGTTCAGTGCCTCTACACATCAGCCTGGGGAGCCCACACAAACTGTAAGTCAAGACCACTCGGTCAGCTTGTTTGCACTGTTGGTCCTCATCTGAGTCCCTCCAATCACAGCACTATGTGAGAGTGCAAAGATGAGGTTAAACTGAGCAAAACAAACAATGAAAGTAGAGAAATATGAGCACTGAGTAAGAACAGAGAAAATGAGAGTGAAGAATAAAGAGAACCGAATGAAAATGACTAAAACCCAGGGTTTTTGCTCCTCGCTCCTGGGCTCTCTCGTTGAACTGTGCTATGGGTTGTTCTCATTTAAAGGAACTGGCTCTGAAACTGGTCATTCTGAACAGTGCTGTTGAGACAGGGGGGAAAAACTGCTTTGGAGTTTGATTATTGAGTTTGGTATTTTAATTAAGGCATATATGTCATTAAGACCCCACAACTGGCTTCACTTTTGGAAAGGGGGAAATGTATAGATTCCACATTTAAAGATTTTCCAGATATTAACGACCAAGACAGACCTAGATTTATAGGTAAAGCTTTTTAATTACTTTCATTTTTAAATGGTTTTGCTTGGTGAGTGCTAGAAAACGAGTGCTTGTCATGATGTATGATGAATTGAATTATTATATATATGAACAAAACTGGTTTCACAAGAAAGTTTGTTTACACTTATCCATTTCTAATCCTGTTCTGGAGGAAACATGTCTACATGTCAAGACAGAACCAAAGTTGACCTCATCAGCTAATCATTAGTGAACAGATTTGAATAGCTACTGTACTTTTTATTTTGGTGTAACATATTTACAGACAATCAGCAGCAGCTCAATGACCCATGCTTTACCCAAGCAAGGAATCAAACCCTTGTCGTGACATTTTACAGATCTGTGTTCTACATGTGATCCTAAATAGGATGAAGCAGCTACAGAAGATGAACTAATCATTTTTTTTCTTTATTGAACAACATTTATTGTAGTTTATTGTAAACCAGTGTTCAAACTATTAGAAATGATCATAATATATGTACATTTTTACATAATGATTCAAGAAAAGTTGACTTTTTTAATGTGGCATGGATCTGTGTTGGTTAGTCCTCAGCTTTGCTTTCATATCATGTCAATCAGCTTCTCATTCATCGCTGTATGGAAAACTGTGAGGCTGAAAATGTTATCAGAAAGCAGAAAGTGAGCTTGATGTGATGGATTTCAGAAGCCGCTGCAGACGTTCCAATCTACTAATCGGAAATACACCAGTGAATTGTGTATGCTGGGCTCCTTTGTAATTCTGTTAGCAAATGTGTTAATTACCCTGCAGCTTCCACCGCCTGTTTTCCAAATCAATGAGGGAGAAAAAGAAACAGACTTTGGGCGGCTTTATGCCTCTTCAAAGACGTGGCAGGGATTGGAACGGAAAAATGTCAAGTGTGCAGGTTTGCGAGAAGAACGGGGAAATTGAAAATCCCCTCTCTATTGTCTTGGAGACAGAGTTAGTTATTGCCTGAGACACCCACACATAATGCAGTTCCTTAGCTTGGTGGTGGAGGTATTTGCATATCTGACATGGGTACAAGGACATGTTTTATGCCCTAGTTAGCCACAATAGGTGCTAACTTGGCAAGTCAGGCATCATCACGGCTCAATGCATGCGTTGTTATAAAGGAAAGTGGACAGCGGCCAAAGCTGGAGGAATTATCGGTGTATGGATCGAGCAAAGTCTGTGAGAACTGTCACGTCGGCCGTGATTCTTCCTATTCTTCTTTTATTGATTATCTAATGGTTTTTGATGAGTGGGTCAATGTTGCTACTGAGACATAGCCTCAATAGGCGCCCTTGGCTTGGGCCTGGCTGAGGAACACCTGCAATGGATTGGATGAGCCTCTGGCACCAAACTGATAATGACAAATGCGTTATGCTGGTGCCAATACCAATACCATGTCTGGAGCCCAGAAGGCAGCACCACAGTTTATCTGGATAAGAGGGACGATTACAACTGTTGCAAGGGAAGAAAACTCCGCTGCCTCATCCAATCCAGGCAAATAGAGGCATATGTTGACCTTGTGTGTTTGGGCTTACTTCCAAAGCTGTCCAAGCGGCCTCGCTTCGGTAAGTCAACAAGATGAAAGGTGGGACTCCAAAATGTTTGGTGGACTGAATTACTTTCAGAGGCAGATGCCAAGGGAAGGATCAGTCTTTAGATGTCAAGAGGTATTATTTCTGTTTTGATATGCTTTTCAAATGTAATTATGTATTTCAATTAAATGTAATAACATAATGAGTCAGCGCCAGTGCACACTGGGACACACCTGGGCTTCAAAGGTTTTACATGCGTTTTTGTTTTTTTCGTTGTATTTTTTTTTAATACAATAATTTAACAATAGCCTCAATAGTTAGACATAATATGGGAGCAGAAAAAAAGGCATGAGTCCAAGGAATGGAAGCAGGAACACATGGGACCTATGGTAACCATGGCTACACATCACTCCCATCTGCAACACATGACTAGGGTGGGGAAAGGGAGGAGCAAGGAAAGGAATAAAAAACATGGAGAGGAGCACATGGGAAGGTAAACAAGAAAGCAAACCAGAAATAGGGATAAAACAGGGCAGGACATTTCATAGGGAACAATAATAGTACATCATATTTCAATCATTTGTCCAGTTGTGCTGACTGCCCCATTGGAAATGAGAGTATGTTTTTAAACTAATTTTTAAACTCATTTAAGGTACCCAGACCTTAAGACCACCTTCTGCAGTAGTGTAATGTTGTATACACTGATGAAGAAATATATGCTTGTATTATATATTATCTTTTTTTTTAATGATGGTGTAGCAGAAAGAATGAACAACCACTTTCAACTGTTTATTTATACAGCCTCAAAAATAAGATTATCAAGAAGATTTTGTTCATATTTTACTTCAGAAACATTCCCAGGATTCATACAGTGTGTGAATTATACTTCACTCTGAGGGCGTTGGCATGCAGCCTTGGGCCTGCACCTAATGGTTAGAGAACAGGGCTTAGGACGGACAGGTTATTGGTTCGATTCCCACGACCGGCAGGAAAATTGGGGGGCGGTGGGAGTGAAGGAACAGCACTGTCCTCCTCCCTCAATCCATGACTGGAATGCCCTTGAGTGTGTGTCACCCTGTGAAAGACTGGTGCCCCCTCCAGGGTGTGCCATTACAGACAATGAGTGAATGAAGGATTAATTAATATTTAAGTTTTAGTTTTTAGTTTTTTTTTTATTATAAAATGACAATTACCAACAGCATAATAATTACAATAATATGTTTAACAGAAATGCTATAAAACTTAACTTTTTCAAATTTTGTTGAATTCTGGCGATTAACATTTGTTTTGCTCCTCTTTAAAGTGAACAATTTTAAACCCTTGTTTAATCTGCTGTTGAATTGGAAAGTACTGACAGAGGCACATTCTCCTCCCTGTAGTAAATACTGGGACAAATAAACAAAGAACAGCTCCAAAAGACAATTTACATCAAAGTAAATACACGCTGTTTCGGAATGACTCTCTGTGGCTGTATCTTTCACAGTCACCGTGCTGGTGCTTTCAAGGGTAATTTTAGTTCTGGAACATAATTATACATATATATATATATATATATTTTACTTGGATAGTTTACTCTAGACAATTTATTTATTTTTTCTTTTTTAAAATTGGCATGAAGACTTTCAAATATATTCATGTTTGCTTCTGGAAAAGAAAATATTATGTAACTTTAAGGGAAAACAAATAGTCTTTGGACCATGATTTGCCTTTTAAGGGGCCATTTTCACTGCTTGTACACTGTCAGAAAAACAGTCACTGTGGTAGTACAGTCAAGGGTACATTTTTGTACCTTTGGTTAGGGAACATAATTGTACCTAATTCTATAGTAATTGTAGATTGTGGCGACATTGTTCATTGTACATTGTTCTCTGTTCTACCTTTAAAGGTACATTTACGCTGTTTGTAACTTTAGTGACAATAATATACGTCTACTGTACCTGTTTTTTTCTGAGTGTACCTTTAGTGAACAGAAATGTTCATGTACATTACATTTTTTCCTACAATGCTGTCAAGAAATCGCCTTAGACCAAATTTCAGAGCAGAAGCTGTTCTTGCCTGATGCAATCTGGCAGGGGCTCTCTCCAGAGTAAATGCAGAAATAAGTTTAAAATAAGAAGAATAAGAGGTATTTTATTAATCCCTTTGGGGAGATTGAGTCTCTGGATTTAACCCATCTGTGGTGGTGAGCTCACAAATACACACTAGTGAGCAATTCTTTTAGCCACACGCAATGGGGCAATGAGCACACACACACCCAAATGAAGCAGCAGACTGCCAAACATAGCACCCAGGGAGCAGTTTGTGGGTTAGGTAGCTTGCTCAAGGGCACTTCAGCTGTGGATGAATTTTTTTTGCAGGTCCTGGGAAAGGAACTGATAACGCCCTGGTCTCAAGTTCACCACCCTAACCTTAAGGCCATGGCTGACCTCAGAATAACACATAGTAAACTCTGAAAGGCTGGAGATGTTGCAGATTTGCAGAGATTAACACAGTCCAATAACAATGTTTGTGTTTTAATTAGATGAAAATGAAAGTCTTTCTTAGGATTGTTTATGAGCCAAGATACTGGGGCTAGCAGACTCACGCATTTTCACTCTGGCATTTCCCTCAGCTTAGCTTGGCATGCTCCTAGGTAGGCCCTGCTTTCCACATCAGACACTATGACTCAAACAGTTCCTCTAGCTGAGGCCATTACTACCAGCCTCTGGTATTGCAGATTCGCAAGTGAACTCACAGAATTAGTCGGACAGCCCTATTTCAAGAAAATTACCCTGCACCACAGTTTCAGTGAAGATATAATGTCTAGACATTACTTGGCCTTCTTTCCTTTAAAGGGGATTTCTATTTTTGCATGTCCCCTCTTCTCTAGTCTTTCTCTGTGACACAATTGTTTTTCAGGATTCAACAAATGATTAAACTAAAGTGATGGAAATGTATTACGCTGACAGTTTGTATAAGTTGTAGTGCTTCGATGTGGCAAACTGCTGCACATAGTCATTCATTGCATAGAAGATACTACAATTACACTGCTGTACCAAACTGTTACAGAAACAACAAAATCCATTATTTTGACTTCTACTACAGATATGTAAATAGTTAAACCAAGTCCACAAACACTCAGGTGAGCACAGACCCAAGCACATCTCAAGATTATTTTCACTCAATTTAATGAAAAGCTGTGGTTACATTTATTTTTTTCTTCTTGATTTGCCTCAGACAACCTACTGACATCTTGCCGTTCTCTGAAACAACTCCATCTGGATTCCAATATGTTTCAAATCACAACTGAAGCCCGATCTGGTTAGATGTCTTTCCACATTAGCTTTACAGATCAAACACCCCCTGTCCACAACACCCTCAGTATTCAGCGTCTCTTCTGATATTAAGGCTATCAGTAGGGAGCGTGTCCTACTTTGCTGCAGTAACAGCTTCAACTATTCTTCTGGGAAGGGTTTATACATGCTTAAGCCTTTCCATGAGAATATGATTGCCACAAGAACATGCGGTCAGAGGTTGGATGAGTAGTCCTGGATCACAAACACCACTCTGATTTACCCCAGAGGTACTGGATGGTGCTCTAACTTTGTGGTGAACAAAGTTCTGCAGCTGCTCAGTGTATTTTCTGATCAGTAAAGAACAGAAAGTGGGTTGTCTGTGACTGAGAAGTTCTTCTTCTTGTATGAGGACAAACTATGAAAAAATCACTAGTTCAGTTCATGTGCACATTCATTTGGGGATCTGGAGCTTGCCTTCCCAAAGAGTGTGAGTTCTGTCATTCTGATTTCGTGTAAGAATGTGACTGTGAGTTGTGTGATGTTTTCCCAGTGTCTTTGTGTGTTTCCTCCAGGCGCTCCAGTTTCCTACCACAGTCCAAACTGTCCATATGTAAAACTGCCCCTGTCTAAGAGAGACGCCTTGCGATGGACTGGTGGTGCACCCATCTGGGGGGTGTTTCTGCCTTGTGCCCAGTGATTCCAGGTAGGCTCTGGACCCACCATGACCTTGAAGATGATTAAGGGGTTACAAGTAATGAATGAATGAATGCAGGGACTATAGAATTATACCGCCTCCTTTTCTCCTCAATCATGACACTATACGTGGTTAAACTGAGCAAAACACACGGAAGGATGAGTGCAGAGAAATACGAGTAATGAGTATATAATGAATATAGTGAATATAATGAACATAGTGGCGGCACGGTGGCGCAGCAGGTAGTGTCGCAGTCACGCAGCTCCAGGAGCCTGGAGGTTGTGGGTTCGATTCCAGCTCCGGGTGACTGTCTGTGAGGAGTTGGTGTGTTCTCCCCGTGTCCGCGTGGGTTTCCTCCGGGTGCTCCGGTTTCCTCCCACAGTCCAAAAACACACGTTGCAGGTGGATTGGCGACTCGAAAGTGTCCGTAGGTGTGAGTGTGTGAGTGAATGTGTGTGTGTCTGTGTTGCCCTGTGAAGGACTGGCGTCCCCTCCAGGGTGTATTCCCGCCTTGCGCCCAATGATTCCAGGTAGGCTCTGGACCCCCCACGACCCTAAATTGGATAAGCGGTTACAGATAATGGATGGATGGATAATGAACATAGTGAAAATAAGAACAGAGAAGTGAACAGAAATGATTCAACACATGAGCTTCTTCTCCTCAATCCTTGGTGAGCGAGCTGAACTGAGCTGTGGTCTATTCTCACTTAAAAGAGCAGGTGCTGAAACTGGCCTTCAGGCCTGTTTAGACAGTTGAATCCGGCCTCTGATTAGGACTGTTTAGACAATGGGAGAACACTGTGGTGTTTGTTCTTTGTGGTATTTTGACCAAAGCATTTCCCAAATGTTTCCTTAAGACCAAAAACATTGTACACGTGCAGAAAAGGAATATGTCATGTCCTCTTTGAGGAACCAAATGTGTGTCTTCTATCGCTAACATGTTTTGTAAGTATTGCCCAAAAATGACAAGTTCTATAGTTACGGAAATATGAAAATGTGGCTCTATGGTTGATGTTCTATAAAGGACCAAACTTGTCCCTGCTGTGGCTGATATGGTGGCTCTTGTATTGTTGACACTCTGTAAAAATCAATGTTAGTTCCTCTATTGGTGACATGCTCTGTAAGGAATTGGAAGTGTTCCTATATATCTGACATTTTCCTAAAGCAGTTCTTCCATGGCATTGCTCCAAAGTACCTTTCCTGGCACCTTTATTCCCCCTCTAGTCTTATTTAAAGGAAGCTGTAGCTGAAATATTGCCAGTGTGCAACATGGTAATATAACACTTTTCTTCTAACAAAACTGCATCTGTGTTTCTCATAAATAAATTCAGCAAACCAGTGACCATGAGAAGAGTGCCACTGTCTTGTGCTTTGCCATATACACCCCTTAGGGTTGGAGGAGGATGGAGGAAGGAGGAGCTGGGTGATGTGTTCATAACTCACTCGATGGTGAAGTAAATCTGGCTGGCTTGACGTGAGTGCTTGGCTTATTGATCAGCAAGCTGGGAGGAATCCAGTGCTCCTATCTGGTTTCACCTATGCTGATATATAGTCATGCAACCTAGTAAGTGAATCTGAGAATCGTACAAAAGTCTGAGGGAAGTAAAGGTGAACTGGAGGAGAGGATTGGGGAGGGAAGCTTGTCATTGTTCTGGGATATTGTACACTGAACAATGAAGTGTTATATATGTTTTAAGAAGTGAGGGTAGATCTTAGAATCAGAAAGACGTGAATATTAGATTGGACATTTTTTAACCCTTAGTGATAACTCAATATAAATCTGTTTGGTCTGTATTCCATAAAGTGCCAACATGATAAGACATAGAATATAAGATGTTAGTTGGACTGCCAGGCTGGTTTTAAAGGAACACTATGTAATATTTCAAAATCACCAGATCCTCTGTCGTTGTTAATCTGGGTTCAGCACTGCCGGAATTGCACTATATAAATTTTGGAGGTCGGTCGAAAGACAGTTATCAGGCATCATACAATATATACTAACCATATTTAACATTCATAAAACATGTACTTTATATTTTGCATTAGTTAATGAATGCAAAATAATTAAAATCTGTGATGAAAAAATGTACATATATTACAAATATCTAAAATGTTCATTGATTCATTCATTATCTGTAACCCTTATCCAGTTCAGGGTCATGGTGGGTCCAGAGCCTACCTGGAATCATTGGGCACAAGGCAGGAATACACCCTGGAGGGGGCGCCAGTCCTTCACAGGGTAACACAGACACACACACACTCACACCTACAGACACTTTTGAGTCACCAATCCACCTACCAATGTGTGTTTTTGGACTGTGGGAGGAAACCGGAGGAAACCCACGCGGACACAGGGAGAACACACCAACTCCTTACAGACAGTCACCCGGAGCGGGAATCGAACCCAAAACCTCCAGGTCCCTGGAGCTGTGTGACTGCGACACTACCTGCTGCGCCACTATATAAAATGTCCTTCTTAGTAAAAGAGTTTTTACTTTTTTTTTTTTTTGGTTTTTTTGACACTGAAACAAACAAAATTCCTAGAATGAAATTACACATAAGAACACTGATTTATTTTAACAGCATACATTTAAAAATCTGAAATGATCTTGGTTTAATTTTAAAAATTGTTGTCACATTTTTCTCTATTAAGAAAACAGGAGACATAAACACAAAGCAAGATATGAAGAAAAAGATAACTACACAAAAAAGAAAACAAACATAAACAAACAAATAAAGTAAGGAAAAGAGTGAAAATAATGGGTGATAACAGAATCCAGTCTTGACAACTCTGAAGCACCTGTCTCTGTCAAATTTGCCAAACAAGGGATGTACAATGGAGGTTTGGGGAAACTAGGCCAAGGAAATGAAGAAAGAAGAGAGCAGTGATGGGAGAAAGTGCTTTGTTGCGTTAACGCAAAGTAAACAAAGTCGACTGGGGAGACTGGAGACAGAGGTGTGTGGGCGGCCAAATCCAGTGGGTCCAATAAAGCAACACCCAGACTGGCAGCTCTCCAGAAAAGTGTCGTCTCTTTGTGCAGAGAGGATGAGAACAAAGACTTCACGCACAAGCCAACGTTTCCTTTTCTCCAGGACATAGGTTCAATATTGTTTTTATCATTTTCCCCACTCTGTCTAACCAACAAACAGACCAGCATGGATACATGCCACAGAATCTCTTAATGACAAGCATAATGATGGCCTTTCTGAAGGGTATAATGAAGGACAGTGATTATATGCTTCACTGAATGAGTTAACAGCAAACACATCATATGTAATAGTATACTAAATGTATAATTAGCATAATTGCATATCTAATTTAGTGGAGAGACAATGTGATGGCCTCCTCTTTGAAATGGCTGTAAACAGTGTTTCCAGTTTGCTATGGTACTTATTTCTAGAAGTTTTACAAAGTCATGACTCATTCAGCACAATAAATGAGCCACAATAAATGAGTCCTGGTGTGATATCACTGATCGAAACAGATGCAACATGTTCATTAATTCATTCGTTCATTCATTCGTTCATTCATTCACTTACACACTCCCACCTCTGGACAGTATCATACATTTACCCAGTCATGCACAAACTCACACCTTTGGCCCCATTTCACACACTCACCCAGTCATGCTGTCACATTTGAGCGAGAGAGAGAGCAAGAGAATAAAATTAAAGCAGGGAGTTAGGAGACTAAACAAGAACTAAACACAGAGCACAGAGGCTAAAAACAGAGACTCTGAGGCTAAACACAGAGACTTGATGACGGAAACATTGACTGACAATAAACAAATGACCCACAAACAATGAGACAAAAGAACCAAACAAGAGATACCTGTGAGAAAAAGTCACATGACAAAAATGTGGGGGTGTGACAAGGGATCACATGACCAAACAAAAACACATGGCTAACTGAACAAGACACCTGAGAATCATTCATTCATTGTCTGTAACATCGTATCCGTGGTGAGTCCGGAACATAACTGGAATCACTGGGCGCAAGGCAGAAACACACCCTGGAGAGGACGCCAGTCCTTCAAGTCACCAATCCACCTACCAACATGTATTTTTGGACCATAGAAGGAAACCCACGTGGACACAGGGAGAACACACCAAACTCCTCACAGACAGTCACTTGGAGTGGAACTTGAACCCCCAACCTCCAGGTCTCTGGAGCTGTGTAACTACGACACTCCCTGCTGTGCCACTGAATTAGACAAGAGGGGCAAAACCTGACACATGCACACACCTGTGGACAATTTCCCACACTTACCCAGTCATTCACACACTCACACCTGTGGAAAATTTCACACACTCACCCATTCATACACACGCTCACACTTGTGGACAATTTCACACACTCACCCAGTCATTCACACACTCACACTTGTGGACAATTTCACGCACTCACCCATTCATATACACACTCACACCTGTGGACAATTTCACACACTCACCCATTCATACATACACTCACACTTGTGGACAATTTCACGCACTCACCCATTCATACATACACTCACACCTGTGGACAATTTCACACACTCACCCATTCATACATACACTCACACTTGTGGACAATTTCACGCACTCACCCATTCATATACACACTCACACCTGTGGACAGTTTCACACACTCACCCAGTCATTCACACACTCACACCTGTGGACAATTTCACACACTCACCGAATCACTCACACACTCACACCTGTGGAGAATTTCACACATTTACACGTTCAACCAATCATGCACAAACTCACACCTTTGGACCCATTTCACACACTCACCCAGTCATGCTGTCACATTTGAGCGAGAGAGAGAGCAAGAAAATAAAATTAAAGCAGGGAGTTAGGAGACTAAACACTAAACAAGAACTAAACACAGAGCACAGAGGCTAAAAACAGAGACTCTGAGGCTAAACACAGAGACTTGATGACGGAAACATTGATATCAAACAAATGACCCACAAACACTGAGACAAAAGAACCAAACAAGAGATACCTGTGAGAAGTCACATGACAAAAATGAGGGGGTGGGACATGGGATCACATGACCAAACAAAAACATATGGCTAACTGAACAAGATTGTTCATTCACTGTCTGTAACATCGTATCCGTGGTGAGTCCGGAGCATAACTGGAATCACTGGGCGCAAGGCAGGAACACACCCTGGAGAGGACACCAGTCCTTCACAGGGCGACACACACTCACACATTCACACCTACTGGCAATTTTGAGTCACCAATTCACCTACCAACGTGTATTTTTGGACCATAGGAGGAAACCCATGCGGACACAGGGAGAACACACCAAACTCCAGGTCCCTGGAGCTGCGGCACTCCCAGCTGTGCCACTGTGCCACCGAATTCCACACACTCATCCAGTCATGCACACACTCACATTTGTGGACAGTTTCACACACTCACCCAGTCATTCACACACTTACACCTGTGGAGAATTTCACACACTCATCCAGTCACTCGCATACTCACACCTGTGGAGAATTTCACACACTCACCCAGTCACTCACATACTCACACCTGTAGAGAATTTCACACACTCATCCAATCACTCACATACTCACACCTGTGGAGAATTTTACACACTCACCCAGTCACTCACATACTCACACCTGTAGAGAATTTCACACACTCATCCAGTCACTCACATACTCACACCTGTGGAGAATTTTACACACTCACCCAGTCACTCAAACACTCACCCAGTCACTCACATACTCACACCTGTAGACAATTTCACACACTCACCCAGTCACGCACACCTGTGGAAAATTTCACAGACTCACCCATTCATGCACACACTCACACCTGTGGACAACTTCACACACTCACCCAGTCACTCACTCTCAAAATTGTTATTATTATTATTATTATTATTATTATTATTATTATTATTATGTACATCAATTTGCAGAGGTTTTCTGATCCATCCTTATTCCACTTGCAGCTCAACATACAACATACAGCCAGCAGTGTCTTAGTTGATCTGATGAGATAGAGGTAGGGAAATATGTTTTAGTCGATTGCAGTCATTAAAAATATCCACACCACCAATATACACACATCAAGCTTGTGTAGCAGGGGTCACTTACAAAAGGACATTTATATGAGCACATCACTGTTTGATGACAGATGTGCTTCTGCAGGACTGAAATGAGAACACTCAGATAGACGCTTTATTGGGGACACTGGTGTCCCTGATGTACACCACACAGACCTCTGGCAGGATCCACTGAAGATCCACTCCCACATCTACTGACTTCATTCTGAAGAAGGTTTCAGTGACATGCCACCAACATATGTTCTGAATCCCTTCCATCAGGAGAATAGCTAAACCTTTCTTGCCCTTGTCCAGTTGAATTAACCTTATTTACACTATGTCATGTGCCGACAAATTGGATTTGGAGCATGACAGCAGCTAACCAAGCTGGAGCCATCGTCAGAAGCCCAAAGGAGCCCCCGGAATCAGTGGGAGACTCATTCCAACCACATTCCAAAATGAAAACACAGGTTTGGAAAAAGGCGCTATGCAGGGCGCAGGCTCTCAAGAGACCACCGGCGAGATCTTTTGGCTCAGTGTGTCAGAGGAACAGATGGAAAGTACAGCATCGCAGCATAGCACAGATTCTGCAGTTCCAGTGCTTTGGAAAAAAAATTGTTCTCAGTGCAAACCAGTTAAAGGCTCTGTCTCTTTTTTCCAGCATGAGTATTGCAGGAATGTTGAAAAGACCCTGGCCTTAGAGCTTGTGTGAAAAAAGTGATGCAAATGTGTATTGCGGTGTCGCAATTTACAGTGGGTTTAGCATTTTTTTAAAAAAATATGCGATAAAGGCAGACAATACGCAATGGCCCTTGGAGGGCAGGCTTTGAAAAAGGGGTTTAGGGATCACTGAGGAGCAAAGAGGATGAGTCCCCAATGCTATCTAAGAAGGTGTGGTGGATGTAATAATATTCTCTGGTGAATTAATGCACTGTCTCTAATTTAGTCTTGCCTGGCCCTTTTTTTTTTTTTTTTTGCAAGGTGCCTTGGGCACTGTTAGACACACTCTCATAATGAACATGGCTATAGGCTGCCTCTACTGGGATTTTCAGATTTTTCCTTAAAAAAAGAAAATAAACCAGCCAAATGGATAAAGTAAGAGAAGATAAAAATAAGAGGAGATGACTTGTGGGGAGCCAGCATCCTCCCATCCATCCACTGCCAAGGGGTTCAAGAGATACTGTCTCACACACAACAAAGTGCCAATAAGACTGAACACTTAAACAGGGAGAGGCTTGAAAAACAGAACTTTCTCACAGATACCCGCTGACAATTCCAGCTTAATGGGTAGCATGTGGGCCATGACAATATATAATATTATGAGCTACGGGAGTATTCATATCACTTGTTCTCTCCCATTAGATGTTTTTCTTTTTTAAAGTGATTAAATGAAAAATAACATATCAGGTGTGTTTAATATTTGATGACCCTTTGTAAGTGATTTGACATTTTCTCAAACAGCATGTTAGACTAGGTTCTGGTAAAATACTGTGTGATCTATTCAGTTGTTGGGTCACCAGGTCAAAACTAGAAAGAATCTACTTTACTATATGCTATTGAATGTGGGTTTATAAAGGGGGTTTTTAGGAGGGACAGCATAGGAGAAGCACTTCAGTTGCTTGAAGATAATAATAGTCACCATTATTAAACCAGGTGCACCTAGAGTGTAGTCCACAGCATGCACACACTTTTCACCACTCCTTATCACTAGTGAATTCAGCTACTTGAATGTGCCCTTACTGGGGACCCAATGGAATTCCCTGATTTTATGTGAAGAATAATGTGACTTTTAACTCTATTTTAGCCCAGATTTCCAGTCTGTACCTTTCGGCTCTTGTCTACAGAGTCTGCTGAAGTCAGAGTTGACAGTTGGAGTAAAAGTCAAATAGTGTGCAATAGGCTCAGACGCAGATTTTTTTTGCCTCCAAATTGCATTTCAGATCCGATGCAGCACTTCAAATACAACCCCAATTCTGATGAAGTTGGGATGTTGTGTAAAACAAACATAAAAACAGAATCTTTAAATCTACATTCAGTTGAATACAATACAAAGACAAGATATTTAATGTTCAAATGGATAAACTTTATTGTTTTTTTTTGCAAATATCATTTTGAATTTGAGGCCTGCAACACGTTCCAAAAAGGGGCATGTTTACCATTGTGTTACATCACCTTTTCTTTTAAAAAATACTCAATAAGTGTTTGGGAACTGAGGACACTAATTGTTGAAGCTTTGTAAGTGGAATTCTTTCCCATTCTTGCTTGATGTACAACTCCACTGTGATATTTTGCGCTTCATAATGCGCCACACACTTTCAGTGGGAGACAGGTCTGGACTGCAGGCAGGCCAGTCTAGTACCTGCACTGTCTTACTACGAAGCCACACTGTTGTAACATGTGCAGATTGTGGCTTGGATTTGTCTTGCTGAAATAAGCAGGAGGTCCCTGAAAAAGACGTTGCATGGATGGCAGTATATGTTGCTCCAAAACCTGTATGTACCTTTCAGCATTAATGGTCCCTTCACAGATGTGCAAGTTAAACGTGTCATGGGCACTAACACACCCACATACCATCAGAGATGCTGGCTTTTGAACTTTGTGCTAATAACAATCTGGACAGTCCTTTCCCTCTTTGGCTGGAGGACACGATGTCCATGATTTCCGAAAACTATTTGAAATGTGGACTCATCAGACCACAGGACACAATCCAATTGATGTCAGTCCATCTCAAATGAGTTTGTGAATCAAAACTAATCACCAAACACCTGTACTTGACCTCACAAATGTGCTAATGACCATAAAACCTTCACAGACATTTTCCAGCATCTGGCACAGCATTCTGAGTAGATATATTAATTGTAGCAAACCAAGGCAAATCTTTCATTCATTCATTATCTGTAACCCTTATCCAGTTCAGGGTCGCGGGGGGTCCAGAGCCTACCTTGAATCATTGGGCGCAAGGCAGGAATACACCCTGGAGGGGGCGCCAGTCCTTCACAGAGCAACACAGACACATATTCACTCACACACTCACACCTACGGACACTTTTGAGTCACCAATCCACCTACCAACATTTGTCTTTGGACTGTGGGAGGAAACCGGAGCACCCAGAGGAAACCCACACGGACACGGGGAGAATACACCAAACTCCTCACAGACAGTTGCCCGGAGCGGGAATCGAACCCACAACCTCCAGGCCCCTGGAGCTGTGTAACTGCGACACTACCTGCTGCACCACCATGCCGCCCCAAAGCAAATCAATGGATAATAAAGGTTTCAAAAAATGTTGACAAGTTTGGCCATAAACTATATTTGATGTAAACCTAAGGACAGCCATTGGCGGTCTGCGTTTTAGTGTCGACAGAGTACAACCAAGAAACAGGATTTGTACAAAATGTGGCACAGGAGGGTTTTCATTTCCTGTAGCTTGGAAATGGCATGGATGCTTTGACAAAACACAGGGCAGAGGACACAGACCCGGCTGTGTATGTCAGCTTGTTTATATCAGTATGACATCAGACACTGGTTTCTGCTTTGACTAAACAGTGTGGGATCATGATTCTCAGAGGGGGAAAAACAACAACAACAACAACAAAATACCAAATAAATAAATAAAAATAATAAATTCAGCCAATTCTGAATGGGTCTTGAAAAAGGCCAGAGAGTTTGCTATCCAGTTGATCCATCTATAACTCAAATGCAAACAAGGGCTAATGGAGAGGTCAGGGGTACAACAATTTGATGCAAATTGAATTCAGACAACAGCAGTGGTCAAAGGCTTTGTTGACTGCATGACCATGGAGAACAAATAACTTTCTTTGTTGTCTGTTCTGTTAACAAAGACCCCCTACACTATTTAAAAGGTTTTGTTGAAGCAATGCTGTATTTTATCTTGATTTCCCAAAAAGCCATGCCATTAAGACTCTTGTTTCTAAAATGAGTTGTGAAGAGCGTGAGTGTAAAGAACGTTTGGAACATTTTCCAAGCCAAGGAACCATTAAGGAACTTCTAAAATTAACATGTCTGACCTTATCAGTAAATGCAATGCAGCATCCCCTTAAGAAACTGCATTCCTAGACCCCAGATCAACAGTTTTACTCTGAAAACATCTGTATGAACAGTGCTTGAGATGTGTGAGATGATATTTAGCCTGGTGCAACATCAAAACCCACAGCCCGGGCCAAGGCAATGACAAAGGGAGTATTAATTGCCGTTGGCAGAAAAAATCATAGCATAGCAATTCATGGCAGTCTTGTACGGACACGCCTCACACAAAAGTTACCCCTTTTGTATACCGTTTTCAATCGTTTGAATTAGGGCTTCATGATATCCATGTTAAATACATCAATTAACTTATGAACTTGGATGTTTTATCTTTGATGTTTGACATTATGTTTAAATATATCTTCATTGTTTTATGAACCAAAAAAAATAATAATTTGAAACTGGTAATAACTTTCCAAAATGTTTTATGAAGCAAAGTTACAGAACAAACAGGGATATATATAGTTCCCCACAGCAATTCTTTTCAACAGTCAAATATAAAGAGTATATCAGAGCTATTCAGCCAATTCATTTTCAGTTTGGATTCTTTTAATAGGATAGCTCAAATAGGGTGACCAGATCTGAGATGGTGAAAAAGAGGACACTGGCCTGGGGGGGTTAGGTCACGCCCCTCGGTGCCGTTGTATGCTTAGCTGAACCTATGTGTGCTTTTAGGTCCTTTACACCTTTATTTGCTACAGAAAACATGGGAATTTCTTTTTTAATTCATCCAAGAACTTACATTTACGTTTCGGCATAGCTGCTCGAGATGAGGGTAGGTACATGAGCTTTGCCTGACGTAAACAAGGACTACTGACGTGCAGACTTACCAAGTAAATGTTTACAGAGAAGGTTATCGACCAATAACGGTAGCTCTACAGTCAGACCGTCCAATCAGAAGATTTTAGGCTACTTCACCACGCCCCCTTCTCACTCAAGCGAACCAAACGGAGTAGGGGAGGGCGGGACTAGTTTGTGAACGAAACGCTTCTCGAAGTTCTATGTAAGCTCTAGAAAAACAAAATCCCGGACGTTTGTAAAATTCCGCCCGGACATTTTTTTAAGTCTAAAAAAGAGGACATATCTGGGTAAAAGAGGACGTCTGGTCACCCTAGCTCAAATGAATCGGAAAGCAGAAATGAATCAGACCTATATATCTATACATTTATTCACAGCTACTTTAACCTTGTTGAGTGTCCTATCTGCTTTTATACAAAAGGGCTTGGGTTTGTGACTCAGCCAGACATGAAAATAGCAAACAACATTTCTGCCATTCCCAAACATGTACTGTCCTGCAGTCTGACACTTTCTTCCAGTTTGGTCTCAAGGTAGTTCACATTTCACAGATGTACACATGGATTTCTGACATGCTTCAGCCATAAACCTAATCCTAGCCCTAACCATAACTCTAACCCTAAGCCTAAATCTAAGCTCCAAAAAGTTAAAAGGAGTAATACTGTCTCCTGTGTAACTTTCAGCTAGAACAGGTGCTGTTCCTGTCTACTCCAAGCTCTAAGAGTTTATGTGGATTTCACGAAACAGTGCCACCAGTGGACGGGAGCTTAGTCATAAAATCTAAAACTACTATGAATCTTAATCAAGAAAAGTTTGGAAAATCTGGGCTGCTGCTTATTTGTATATGCAGTAAAATCTGAAGAACTTGTTATTTCTTTGCTTGCTCTGTGCCCACATTAGTTGCTATAGTTCTTCTGATCTAATTTTCATATCTACGAGGTCATCACTTACGGATTTGGTCAAAATTATTTATGTAGCCCTTGGAAAAAGCCCACAAAACATCTGTTTTCATCACCTTGAGAGTATAAATATTTTTCAAAAACATTTTCATAGAGGTTAATTATTCCAATGTTACAATTTTGCCTTACTATGCCTTTTTTCAGAATTCTGGAATGTTCAATCCAGTTTTGGTATGCAGATGTTGTACATTTGCATAAAACAAGTAGATGGGAAACTTTCTGTTGTAACAACTGCTCAGAAACCTGTTGTTTTTCAGCATGAGTTAGTAATGGAAATGCACTTTGAGCTTCATCCACCATGCTCCATTTCAGAAAATGAAGGCTGTGGATTTCCCTAAAGGTTCCCCACATCTATTAGAGAACAGAGCAGTGTTTAGAGAAAGACAGAGAGAGAGAGAGAGAGAGAGAGAGAGAGAGATTATTTCGACTATTCCCTGAAGATGTTGCTTAGATTCTGAATCTTTTGACAGCACTCTTTTTTTGATGATGTCGAAGTGCAAAGGTATACTTCAACGTCCTGAGATCAGTCACTTGTTTGACGTTAATTAAGCTCTGTATTTAGCAGCCAGTGGATCTCTAGGGTATACACTGTAACACAGAGTAATTATTCCTACCGAGCTCCATCACTCTGTGAGCTTGACTGCCCCCTGACAGAGGACCTTCTTTAACAAATGATGAGTATAGTGTATGAACGCTGGGTGCCCTCATTATTGCATGGTTTATGTGATGTAACGTTTAATGATGTGGCGGAACATAGAGCTTAACAGGGTTATTGTTTTTGCTGAATCATATCCCTGATGTTTTTCACAGGAGTGAAAGTGTGTTAAGTGTTAACCTGGTTGGATTTCAGAGATACAAACTAACATGCTTTACACTCAGAGATATGTGTACTCTACTCTGCAGGTAAGAGACCACCCTTAGTATATAACCTCCAGTTAAAATGGCAGTTTCTCTGGGTGAGATGTGTAATAGTTCCCTTCAGTAAAGTCATAGTCTAAAGAAAAAAAAAACAAGTCCAGAAATAAACATCTATTCTCAAAACTGAAGTTCAACCTGTTTGTTAAAGATATAGAGAAGAGAGGCTCTAAAACAGCCACACGGGACCGAGACCACCACAACTGTCACCATCAGATAAAGCGCTCATCTTTCAGACTCCACAAAAACACGCTCCAGTCCCGCTTCACATCTGTAACACTCCACAGGTGTCTCTGTCCATCTGTCCACTGACTGAAGACTGAGCACCTGTGAGAGTGCACCTAAAATAGACTGGACATGATATAAACCTATCATTTAAACCCCCTCGCTCTCTCTCCCTCTCTCTGTCAGTCTCTCGCACCCACTCTCTGTCGCTCTCTCTCTCACTCACTATGTCACTCACTCTCTCACTTTCTGTCTCTCTCTGTCACACTCACTCTCTCACACACTCTGTCACTCAATCTCTCGCTCACTCTGTCACTCACTTTCGCCTTCTCTCTCTCAATTTCTCTGATACTCGCTCTCTCCCTGTCTCTCTCTCTCGCTCTCTCACTCTGTCACTTTCTCTTGCTCTCACTCTGTCACTCATTCTCTCTATCTATCTATCTATCTATCTATCTATCTATCTATCTATCTATCTATCTATCTATCTATCTATCTATCTATCTATCTTCTATTTCTCTCACAATATCTCCTTAGTTATTCTCTCTCTCTCTCTCACTCTCACGCTTTCTCTCTCTCTCCCTCTCACTCTTTATCACTCTCTCTTGCTGACTCTGTCACTCACTCTCTCGCCCTCTCTCTCACTCACCTTCTCTGACACTTGCTCTTTCACTCTTACTTTCTCTCTCTCTTTCTCTCTCTCTCTCTCTCTCTCTCTCTCTCTCACTCACTCACTGCTACTCTCTCTGTCTTACCTTCTCCCCCTCAGCCTACACACAAACTTTTTTATCTCTCTTTTCCATCTCAAATTCTCTAAATCACCTCTCTCGCACTATCTATCTATCTATCTATCTATCTATCTATCTATCTATCTATCTATCTATCTATCTAGCTATCATCTAATTTTATGTCCTTTCTCTCCCAACCTTTATTTTATTTTCTTCTCTCACTCTCTTCTCTCTCTCTCTCTCTCTCTCTCTCTCTCTCTCTCTCTCTCTCTCCCACTTTATCTCATCTGTTTTCTGTTCTGTGACATTTACTGTTTCTGTATAACTCTGCCACGTTATTCTCTCTCTCTCTCTCTCTCTCTCTCTCTCTCTCTCTCTCTCTCTCTCTCTCTCGCTCTCTGCACGTGCGCGTGGGGCGGGGCTTGGAGTTGCTTTTCTTTTTTTCTTTTTCTTTTTTTTTTCTATCAGTAGCACAGCGCCGCTGCTCGAGCGCGTGTGTATTAGTGAGCGTTGTGGCAGCGCGCACCGCTCCAGTCTCTCCTGGTCTCCGGCGCTCGTGCACGCGCACCGAGTCGTCGTCCGATTGTGCCTCGCAGAGTGAGAGTGTGTGTGTGTGTGCTTGTGTGTGTGTGTGCGTGCGACTCCCGCGCGGACTACTGGCTCGGGCTTCGCGCGCCACTGCGGTACCGCCACCAGCATCAGCGCGAGACGCGCCCGGAATTGCTGCGCTTCATCACCTTCATTTATTTACTCCTCTTTTCTCCTCCTACCCCTCTTCCTCCGCCCGGGGGGCAGCACCTGCGCGCGAGGAGCTACTCGACCGCGAGGAGTGAAGTTACCGCGGCTGTCCGCGATGAGGATGGGACCGCTGCTCGTCTCCGTCTCCGTTGTCCTCTGCGTGAGCGCGGCAGTCCCGCATACCGCCAAAGGTGAGTCAGGCGCGCGCCCTCGAGTCAGGGCTCGCGCACTTTTTTTCTCCCCCTCTCGCGCTGTATTGGCAGGAGTGAGGATAAAGACGGATGAGAGGGATCCTCAAAGTTCAGGGGATTAGACCAAACACACACACACACACATCTGTCCCGCCGCGCGTGACCCCAAACACTGAGGTCAGTCCAAACAGTCACTGCCTGAGCCGAGACTTAGACGACCCTCAAAGCTCCGTTACAACATTTCGGGGGTGGGGGTCGGGGAGGCGATGATCGTTTAAGCTGATGCTGAGTTTGATCAGCGTTTTGGTGCCCCGAGCGAGGCAGGTGGTCAGCGTTTAGCGCTCGGCTGTAGACTACGGGCTGTATTTCGGATGAGAAGGAGTAGCGATGTCTTTAGTTTGGTGATTATCTGGGAATTACTATTTTTATTTGTTTATTTATTATTATTATTATTATTATTATTATTATAGTTATATCTATACATTTTAAAATCAAATTGCGCAACATGCTCTTAAATAGTATAATAATTGTATAATTAAGTAATAAAATACTGTAATAAAAAACAAAACTTATTTCTAATCTGAACCCGGATGTGTACATCTTTAAACTCGTCATGACGAACTGAGTGAGGAATATGAATAATACTTGGTGCAGGTTCTGAAGGGTTTTATTGGAAAATGTTATGTGTCAATAACTGGGAGGTCATTAATATCAAAGCTGTATGTGCGTGTGTGTGTGTGCGTGTGTGTGTGTGTGTGTGTGTGTGTGTGTGTGTGTGTGTTGATGGGGACTGGTTCAGAAATGAGATCTTATGGAGTTATGGAAGTACAGTTGTGACAGCGGTGTCCCTGTGTCCCAGTTAGG
This sequence comes from Hoplias malabaricus, assembly GCF_029633855.1. NCBI lineage: Eukaryota > Metazoa > Chordata > Actinopteri > Characiformes > Erythrinidae > Hoplias > Hoplias malabaricus. The sequence continues at coordinate 20,121,676 of NC_089820.1, forward strand.
GGTCCGAACATCACCTCACCCACACCCACTGACTAAGTTATGTCACTGAGGGTCTGTCACTTTGCTGGTTTTTGGGGTGAAGGGGTAGTTTAAGTGTGTGTGTGTGTGTGTGTGTGTGTGTGTGTGTTCAAGGTATTTTGCAGTGTGGTACACACATTTTCATCATCAACTTCTGGTGCTATAGATAACAGTAGTTTTTTTAATAAGTTGCTTATGTGTTTATTGATGTATTTATACAGTGTGCAAACATTTGGATCAAACCATGTGTTTTGTTGATTTTTCAAGTTGAACTCAGCAAACATTGCCAGAGAAAACTAAATAAGTAAAACCGTGATCATATTTCATATTTATAGCTCCCATTTTCATTGGTCTCCTGACAGACAACATTTGATCGGCTGATTTGATCAGCGCCATCAAACGTTTTTGCATGTTTTTGTTTCATCCCCTCGTTATTTTAAATTCAAGTTGTATATTATAAATTAATACGTTGTGCTCACTTGTTTGCAACTATTGTTTAAAGTTTATGTTTGTTTGCTTATTTACTTATTTAAACATGTTTATATTTAATTTAATTTCTCTGTAGTCATTAGTTAATTCATTCATTCATCTGTGGATACCTCCAGAGTCCTCAGAGTCTTTAGATGATGAACCACTGTTTTGTTTAAGGTCCTTGTATCTGAAGTCACTGCTCATTGGCTCTCAGTCTTTCTGTCCGTCATCATACAGCTCTTCAGTGTGCGAGCTGCTGGCTGATTGGCTCTGAAAGTAATAGGGATGAGCTGAAAGGCAAAGCCCTTCTTTTGATTAGAAAATCTTTCAGGCAGGAGCAGGGAACGGCTGGAATATGCTGTACTTCTTTCTGCCGGAGCCCTGTGGGAGAGCGTTGGCTGTGGTGTGATAGGGACATGAGCAAAACTATTGTCTCCGATTTTATTGCGACTGCAGCAACACCGACAAGCTGCTGTATGTTCCTTTTCATTCCATTTCATCTGCCTCTTTTTCATGCACATGATGATATACCTTTGCAGCTGTAGCAGTTCTGTGGTGCTTATCCCAGACCTTCTTAAAAGTGGCACCTTTAAGAGAAGGCTCTGGAGAAGAGATGTGGGAGGCAGATGAATGTGGGACAGACATTTATTCCCCACATTTGCAGTTTCCCTTGCACACCGACAAATACAGACCGGCAAAAGTAAAAAGAAAACATAAAAATCATTTCTCTGTATGTGAAGTTTTAATAATGGTGACTGCGTTTGCCCCCTTAGCTTCCTCACATCTCTGCAGCGAGCAGCCCACTTCCTCTTAACATAATGGATTCCCTGCACAAAAAGAACCAAAGAGAGTTCTTCAGTTAATCACAGTGCTTTCAGAGAGTCAGGCGATTTGACACACTTCAAGGGGTGAATTGGCACATCCGCCAAGTGGCACAGTCACTGCATACAGGTTCTATTCATGTATTTATTTTCATCCTGGTGAAGTGATATCAGCAATGGCTTCCCCTCAGTGTTAGTCCTATGGAACTGGATCATCTGTTTTGTCTTTTGGTCTGTGGAGGGGCGGGGGCGACATTCTCTGGAGTGATGAATCTCCATCAACTACATTTGGAGTGAGTTAAAGTGTGGATTGTGATCCAGAGTTAATCACCCCACATCAGGGCCTGATTGTTCTAATGCTCCAGAGGCTGAATGGCATAAAAAGGCAAAAAGGGAACAAATACCTTGTTATTATAATGCGCAATTATATTTAATTATGTAGGTTGAGTTCTGAGGGGTGGCACTATTATGTTACCACACAGCTCTGGGTCCTGATTTCGGTCCTCACTTTGGGTCACACTTTGGTGGGTACTTCCTCTGTCTGTGTGGGTTTATCCTGGGTGCTCGGGTTTTCGACCATGATGCAAAAACACATGGTGGATTGGCTGTGTGAAATTGTCAACAAGGGTGAATTTGTGAGTGACTGAGAGAGTGTGTGAAACCGTCCACAGGTTTATGTGTGAGTGACTGGGTGAGTGTGTGAAACTGTCCACAGGTGTGAGTGTGTGAGTGACTGGGTGAGTGTGTGAAACTGTCCACAGGTGTGAGTGTGTGAGTGACTGGGTGAGTGTGTGAAACACACATGTTTATGTGTGAGTGACTGGGTGAGTGTGTGAAACTGTCCACAGGTTTATGTGTGTGAGTGACTGGGTGAGTGTGTGATTTATCCACAGGTGTGAGTGTGTGAGTGACTGGGTGAGTGTGTGATTTATCCACAGGTGTGAGTGTGTGAGTGACTGGGTGAGTGTGTGAAACTGTCCACAGGTGTGAATATGTGAGTCACTGGGTGAGTGTGTGAAACTGTCCACAGGTGTGAGTGTGCGAGTGACTGGGTGAATGTGTGAAACTGTCCACAGGTGTGAGTGTGTGTGTGACTGGGTGAGTGTGTGAAACTGTCCACATGTGTGAGTGTGTGTGTGACTGGGTGAGTGTGTGAAACTGTCCACAGGTGTGAGCGTGTGGGTGACTGGGTGAGAGTGTGAAACTGTACACAGGTGTGAGTGACTGGGTGAGTGATTGAATTATCCACAGGTGTGAGTGACTGAGTGATTGTGTGAGTGTGTGAAACTGTCTACAGGTGTGAACAGGGTTTTCACAGGTGTGAGTGATTGAGTGATTGGGTGAATGTACGATGATGAGCTGGCGCTCTGTCCAGGGTAGACTATTGACCCACAGCGATTCTGCTCAGGATGAAACAGACACAGAAGATGAATGAATGAATATTCGTAGTTCATCAACAACATTTCTCTGCATTTTCCTTTTAGTGCTTTTGTGGCAACACCTGAATCTCCATTTTTGTATTTATTTCTTGAAGCAATTTTAAAATGTCAGATTCCCTTCACACTGTGTGTAATTTTCATGATTAATCAATCAATAGACATAGAAAAAAAAAGAATAATAAAAAGAATCCACTGACTTTCATGAAAAATTTGGATTTTTTCCCGTCTTTTGGAGGACACAGGTTTTTTTTTCCATCACAGATGAAATTGATATTTTAAGGTTTAATAGCCTCGGTGGCGTCTGTGATATTGCGGCTGACCTATGCTGAATATGAGCAATGAGGCTGAAGAAGTCAATCATCTTCCCCCTGTTTTGCCCTCAACACGACAGGGTTCAGTGCCTCTGGTCCTCATATTGATGCTCACAACCTCAGCCTGTATCGTTGAAGGCAATTCCTGACAAATAACCCATTGGCAGTGTCACATGCTACTGGCGCAAACAAATAGATCCTCCATAAACTTCCACCTGCAGGTAGGGCCCGCCGCATTTTTCTGTGCCATTATGCAATATATCAGCGGCTCGGTTTGGCGTCTGGGCGCCTGATTCAATGGCATTGTGTTTTGCTCGCCAGATGCTCCAGACAGAGCGTGAAATAACACTACATGATGACAAGAGACGCTTTGTTCAGAGAAATCTATTTGTGGGCGGTAATGGGGCCTGTTTGAGGTTAAGGCTTGCTGTATCTTTTCCAGTCTCAGTCATATAGATAGTGTCACTGGTGAAAAATGCTAGATCCACCTTGACTACGCTTACACAGCTGCTTTGTTGACTAAAAGGAACATACAGACTTGAATGTTTGTGCTTGCTTTTGTTCTTTTCTCAGAGGGTCAATAGGGTCAGAGGTGGGTGTTTAGTATCCAGTTTTAACGTCTGTTTCAGTCATCAATAAAGTCAATACAAGCCTCTTACTGATAAAGTGTATATATATTGAACTTAGCATATTGACCTTGCAGTTCAATATTGGTAACAGTATGAGCAAAAAAGCTGACCTTTGAAAGGAAGATAATGAAAGACTTATTCCAATGTACTAAGGACTACTTTTATTGCTCCAGTTAATAAAGTTGGTTCCAAAGGGGCATTTTCAAAATGGAAAATAACAACAATGGAGATATATCATTTTGTCCCAACAAGGATAATATATTTCTTTCTGGATCTGTGTTAAAGCCTTTAAAGAGTGCATTTCCAATATTGCTGGTTTTAATTTTAGAAGTAGGAGATATTGCCAGTAATATCATTTGTTTCTCATTCATAGCCTATCAAAAGAAATATAGAAATGAGTAGTTGTGGAATGTTGTCAGAAAAGCTTGGATTCTAGCTTTTAAACAATGACCACATTTGTGATCATAAAACAAAATATATTACATTTTATGTTTTATATGTCATTCAAAATAACAAGCTTTTTTCATCAACACTTTGTCAGTGTTTGCCATGGATACATACAGTGTGAAAATGCAGTATCAATGTAATATATCATGGAACAAATGATGTAAAATCATGTTACTGTGTAATTATGCTGTAATACACTCAGAAAAATCACTATTAGTGGGATCCTCAGTTGTAAGTCTTAGTACCTGTTAAAAAGGCGAAATACTTGTATGATATTTTGTTTTAATTTGAATAAACATCCTATCTTATTTATCTTATTTCAAATCAAGACTTCATTTTATTATTATTATTATTATTATTATTATTATTATTATTATTAAAATATATTTATTTTATTAAGAAAATGTAAATATATTCAATGTTATTTCTGGAGCGGAGAATGTAATTGACCCAACTGGACTTTAAGACCAATGCTGTACTATTGATAGGACATGAATAATCTACTTCTTGTGAAAAATGGTGGACTTTCTTTTCTGACAATGTATAACATTCATATAAAAGTAAAAATTTCACTAGGGTTAGTTTAGGGTTAAACACAATGTTAATAATGAAATAGCTCACAGTTTTATAGTAACTTTACAGGTTATTGGTTATGTTTTGGAGCATGTCTATTGGTTCATTCATTCATTCATTGTTGTGTTTAAACAATGTAGTAAATTACAAATGGACAAAAATGGAGATACAGTTTTTACTTGGACAGCAAATAATAATAAAGAAACATTTGGAAAAGAGTTCTGAGTAGCACCAAATATGGACAATGTCCAGTTTGGACATGTAGCACCATATCCAACACATTTCCCATCAAGCTATTTCAACATGCAAATGACAATATAAGCCTACAGAGGGTTGCATATAAAATCTCTTGTGTGTCTTTAAACCAGAACTCTCGAAGAACCGTCTTCTTTGAGAGCAGTAGCACTCTGGCATTGTGTGACCTCCTAGAGATGTGGGTGCTACATATAAGCACTAACCCTAGCACCTTTTCTTAGTTAGCGCCCCTGTAATAGACTGGTGTGGCGAGTGCAAGACCAATTTGTGATGGTTGGATGATCCTTGGCTCCTTAAGCGCTTATAGCAGAGGTCCTAATCCCAGCATGCTTTAACCTTGCTGCCAGCATCATATGGCCACTTCATTAGAGTGGAGGGTTCCTCTCATGTCCTTCCAGGTCTGCGGCGCGACATTTACGCTTTAATTGCAGGACTGAAATTGCGAGCGCTTCTGTGAGAACGAGAAAACGTTAAGCTCTGTGCAGGGTGGGAATCAGGGGAATGCTGTTAATACCCTCAGCACGCTTCATTAGCCTATATTTCTGCAAATGCGCAGCACAATCGAAGCCAGTTTTGAAATGTTAATGTGTATAGGGCTTTGATTCCAAGGAGGCCTTGAAGCTGAACATAAATGCACATCTCCAATCCTTTGTGATGTTCCATAGTGTGGGAAATGGCTCTGACTTAAAGGGGTATTCCATGTTTGCATAAAACAAAGAAAACATTTATGTGTTTTATTATAAGTATAGATTTATTTGATAGTCATGAGGACACTGTGTGAGATGCCTAATGCCTGTCCCTGTCAGTACCCTGAGTCATGGTACTTCACGATTCCAAAGATGTAACAAGTATTAGAGATCTACACTCTCAGAAATATGATACGGGATAGGTACATTATTGGTCACTAAAGGTACAAACACTGTAAATATACAGTGTTTGAAGGTCAACAACAATTTAAAATGTACAGTTTTATTCCCTAACTAAAGGTATGAATATGTATCCCTGAGAGTACCACCATAGTGACAGTTTTTCATACAGTGTAAGTATTTACTCTGGAGTTCCCCTGCTCCACAGCCCAGTGCTGGTGTGTTCTTCTATCCCATGTTTTACAAAGGTTGCATTGACCTTAGTGGAGCTGCTGTAGAGTATTGCATTTCATTGCATATGTTCTTTCACAATTATATTAATATGTGCACAGTTGAACACCTTATCCACGTGAGTTCATGTATTATAAAGAAACAAACCAGTTACATATAGCAGAGGTATTTCTTTTAAATTTAGTGAGGCCCAGTTGCTAAAATTTCTTCCCTTCAGAGGTCCATTGCTCAAGATTCATGCCTTGTCTTAGAATGGAGATTTACATTGCTGCCTTTGACTAATACCATACTTTTCGAACATGCAGAACCCACTGATTTAAAACCAGCTGTGGGAAGAATGAACAAAAAGTGCTCTGTCTATCTTCAAAAGATCTGTTTCTACATCAACTTTCCTGATTTTACAGGAAGCCATGCTGCCCTCGTTGTCATGTTGCTCTTGCTCTCTCTAGTCAGTTTTTGGTGAATTTGAAAACATGGGATTAAAAGAGCCATTGTGGTGTTGGGCTGCATCTTATGTAGATAACAGGCACTTCAGAAATTTCCCGCCTTCTTTTCTGAGTCTGTCCAATCCCAGAGTTGTACTTGTGTTTAGTGAGGGCACAAAGATGAGGTTAAACAGGGTGAAACAAACACAATGAGTGCAGAAGAATACTAATAGAATAGGGTGAAAACAAGGACAGTGAAAAAAGAAAATGAGTGAAAACAAAAACTTCTGCTCCTCTGTCCTCACTTCTGGGTTCTTGCGCTCAACTGAAATGTGGCTTATTGTCATTTAAAGGAACATGCGATTAAACCAGCTGTTTTGAGCAGTGCTGTTTAGATAGGTTGAGAACTCTGCAGTGGTGTGATATTTTGAGCAAAATGTCACAAACCTTTCATTATGACCCCTTTAGCCGTGTCTGTTGTCTATTGCCAGGACCATCCAGATTTAAATAGCACAATATCCAAACCAGTGTTTTCCATTTGGTGATGACTGCTATAATTTTCCTTGACTCCTTTGCTAGAAAGTTTTTCAGAGAAACCAGTGCTGTTACTGTTAATTAACGGTCCAGTTAGCATACGAGTGGGTGCACGATATTTGACTTGGCCACATGAAAGGCAGTGAAAGTCATGGGCCGGTCAGAAGAAGAGGTCAGTAATTATGGCTTTCCACCTCTCTGCTCGTCATTCTCACTGTTAATGGCTTCTTGCTTAATGAATGGACAAAGGTCAGTCATTCTGTGCCAGATCGCTTGCTCCACGGAACGGAGCGTTCTCATTGGCCGAGTGCCTATCGAAGCCCAGGCGCAAACTCCAAACGAGGATTAATCTTTCATAATGACCTCCTCCTGTGATTGAGTGTCATTGGCTTACACTCATTGTTCTCTCCTCTTTTTTTTCTTTTCCTGGGGTGCAGTTGTGGTCTTCACTGTCTGGACCATCTGGCTGCTTAATTGCATTAACATTAAGAGTAGGGTTCATTTTTAAAATGTTTTGGCAGCTTACATTTTGTGTCCTATGGTATACTTGACTGTGTCTTTTTAGAGGCTTTATATTATAGATGATTTAACAGTTTATAACACAAACAAAACAGCTGGAGTTGGAGGATTAGGGATGTTATTGGTGGGCAATATATTGTATTATTTATATGTACTGTGACCATTTTCTTCATAATGTGATATTTTATGTACATCATGGGTTTTTTACACCATACATACATATATATATATATATATATATATATATATATATATATATATATACTATAGCAATGCATATCATATTGCCAATTTGGAAGCATTGGTCTGCTTGCGCTGCCACAGATTCAGCCTCCCTGCACACAGAGGAACACAGAAACTTGAAAGACACTCCTTTGGTTAGACTGCTTGCCTAAGGGCGAGTTTCTTTTGCCAGGGGAGTCCCTTTCAAATTATGTCAGGATTCCTCGGGGTCCAGGGGGCTCTATCTATGGTACCACAAGTGGACCAGTGGTTTTGGAGATTATACAAGTTGTGTGTGCAGATTGTAACATAATGGGTTCATCTTAAAGTGGTAGAATCTAATAAATGCAGTTGGGGTCTCCAAAAAGAATAAAATAATCATAAATGATGCTCTGAATGTGTGTGTGTCTGTGTTGCCCTGTGAAGGACTGGCGTCCCCTCCAGGGTGTATTCCCGCCTTACGCCCGATGATTCCAGGTAGGCTCTGGACCCCCCGCGACCCTGAATTGGATAAGCGGTTACAGATAATGGATGGATGGATAAATGATGTTCTTCGGTGTTGTCAATATCTTTAAGCAACTTTAATATATTTTGAAGAATGCTGATGCTAAATTTGGCTAAATCGCCCACCTTGAGATCTATAAACTCATTGGCAAATGTCACTGAGAGATATAATAGTGAGTTTAATGAAATGAGGTGGAAAGAACCTGAGTGACCTTCTCTGAACCCTACTAGTTGGGAGATATTCAGACTTTGGACGTATGCAATAGTTCACTGTAGATACAACAATGTATATTCTTCCACAGAGCACTTTATGTAAACACTGAGCCTTGGCCTTGAGTCAGTGCCTTATTATCTGTGTTCTCTTCTCTGAAGTTGGATATTAGATCGACTTCACGTTTCCAAAGAAAGTAAAAAAGTAAATTGTATGTAGTGTATTATCATTGATGTATATAAATCTTAAAACTGATTCATTCTCTTTACCATTTGAAATGACCACCTGACCTTTCTGTTTTTGGAGTATGATGAAAAATCCAGCAGGAATGGTTCAAATTATTTACTTTGGCCCAAAATTCCTGTGACTGTAGACTTGTATAGTGATGTATTCTTTGACAATTAATTGGGGCTCGTGCAATTGTACCAAATGTATTTGTGGATTTTCAAATATATGTCTAGCCCTAACCTGAAAACTAGTCTAAAAACAAGCTATTTGTGTTGGTTTAGTGCTCTTACAAACAGAATAGAGCAGTATTGCTTACCTTTTAGAGACTTTATCATTTAACAGAGACTTTGTGTGAGAAACAGTGCCAACAGTGGATTGGAGTTTGCTGAGCCAATGTAAATTAACTAAGAATTAATCAACACGTATGTACATATGTTAGAAATATCTGGGCTGCCCTTTATAGAAACATAGAGTACCAGTCAAAAGTTTGGACACATTGTACCAGCTCCTACCTCTGCACAACCCAAGTTATGGTCTCAAACACATTAAGAAGTCGAGCAGTTCTATAAATTAACTCTTGACGAGGCCACAGCTGTTCACTGAAAACCATTTTAGGCGACGCTCTCATGAAGCTGATTGAAAGAACGCCAAGGGTGTACAAAGCTGCCATCAAAGCAAAAGGGATCTGCTTTGAAGAATCTACAGTATAAAAGATTCTGGTTTGTTTAACACTTTTTTGTTTACTATATAGTTCCATATGTGTTCCTTCATAGCTTTAATGTATTCCATATTGATTTACAACATAGAAAATAGAAAAAGCATGATATAATTTAATTTAATATCAATTATCAATCATATCTTGGCTCCGGTTTCCTCCCACAGTCCAAAAACACACATTGGTAGGTGGATTGGCGACTCAAAAGTGTCCGTAGATGTGAGTGTATGAGTGAGCGTATGTGTCTGTGTTGCCCTGTGAAGGACTGGCGCCCCCTCCAGGGTCTAGACCCACCGCGACCCTGAACTGGATAAGCGCTTACAAATAATGAATGAATGAATGAATCATATCTTGGGGAAAAAATAAAAATAATTTTCTTTGAAATGTACAGGATTTAAATCTTCAAAGACACATTGATGTCTGTTATTAAAGCAGGAGAAACCTGAATCAGGAGATATCTTCAGACACTTCCATATGTTAATATTCAATTTGGCCCTGTGAAGGACTGGCGTCCCCTCCAGGGTGTATTCCTGCCTTCCGCCCAGTGACTCCAGGTAGGCTCTGGACTCCCCGCGACCCTAAATTGGATAAGCGATTACGGATAATGGATGGAATGGATGGATGGAATATTCAATTTGACTTCTCATTGTAATATTACATCAGTATTGCTGTAAAAACAGTTGTTGCTCATACATTACCATTAAGAATATATTTATTTTTTCTGCTGTTAAACCACCATGTCAGTGTTGGTATTGCATTCACAATACATTTTTTAATGTTTTCTTTCCGTGGTGGTTTTGTATCTTCTTAAAACAAAAGTAAAATTAATGTTAATTAGCTAAGTACAAAGGGTAGGCACAATAAGTTAATGCTTCAGCCTGTACCTTTTAGGTTTTTAATTGTTTTGTTTTGACTTTCATGTCTATTAATTTAATATTTGTTACCATTATTGTTGTCTTCCTTTTAGGTAATTATTATTACTATTATTATTATTATTATTATTATTATTTATGTACTGTATTCATTAAAACCAAAATAAACTAACTAGCTAACAATGTAAAATAGGTATAGACAACATGTATGATATTAATACGTATTATAGTCATAATAAAGTAGTTTACGGGCAAATCTAACACCATCTGATTAAAATGATGACATCCATGCATTTCACACCCATTCTCTTGTCACTCCTTGTGCATGCAGTGTATTGTGCTCTTCTGCTTTATTCTGCTTCACTATTCATGTCTTTCATGTGCTTTAGCCATGTGAGGCTCTGCATCTATTACTCCAGTCAGTCAGAGGACTCTTTGGCATGATTGAAAGGGGGTTTACAATAAGCCTTGCTCATTTTCCTCAGATTTAAAAAAAAAAAAAATTAGCAATTTTTGCTTGAGGCCAAGTTCCACTTGGTGATGCAAAGCTCAGTAATGCAGAACACTTTGTAGCAAGGAAGGCTGAGATAAGCCATGAGACGAAGCTTCATAATGCTTGATATTTTCTTCCTAGTAAAGTCATCAGTAAAGTTATGCAGACTCTGGTTTTGTAAAAGGATGGACAGTTCTGTGTTGTTTTGGAATACAAGACTAGAGGTGGATTCCAGTTTCTGAACCAACAGCAAAGTGATATTGTAACACAAAATGTTATTGAAGCCATTGGATAATCAAAAGCTGCCAGAATATTTTCAGTACACCTTTCAGTACACCAGACATTTTTGAACATGAAGAATGGGTAACGGGCGGCACGGTGGCGCAGCAGCTAGTGTCGCAGTCACACAGCTCCAGGGGCCTGGAGGTTGTGGGTTCGACCCTAAATTGGATAAGCGGTTACAGATAATGGATGGATGGAAGAATGGGTAACCATTCTTCTATAAGAATTCCTTCTCTTCTCAAAGGGGATATATTCAACCTCTTTTCCACAAGTGATCACTGTTCTGGGGTTTTAATGAAATGTCTGTGTCATGCTTCACTCAAAATACAACAAGGACCAAACACCACAGTACTGTTCTTTCCTGTTCTGCTTCCTGCTCTTCTAAAAGAGAATGAGCCACAGCTCAGTTCAGCACGAGAGCCCAGGAGTGAGGAGCCAGGAGTCTTTGTTTTTCAGTCATTTTCACTCAGTTATCTTTCTTCTTGGTTTTCGTTTTTCACCATATTTACACAGTGATCATTTCTTCCCACTCATGTTTGTATGTGCTCTCACATGAACAGATGTCCAGCGCTGTGATTGGAGAGACTAAGTTAAGGAGGGGAAAAATTCAGTGTTGCACTTAATAATCAGATGAACTCATTTTCCTGAATTAATATGCACATGCTCTGAAATTTTTACATACAGCACTATGATCTGACAAATTACAGTAGAGTGCTGTCATCTATAGATGTTCAATTGGGTTGAGATTGAGTGACATGAAGGGCAAATATACGTCTTTTACATATCATTTCCCAGTCAAATCAAATGGCTCCTGTTGCCTTGTGGATGGTTGAATTACCTTCTAAGACAACACGTTATCATGTCCTTGAAAGTTGAATATACACTTTTGACTAAATGTATTTCCTGATGCGCTTTCCAAACTTTATATGCAGTTTCTGTTGTTATTGGAACCCAAGCCAACTGAGCAGTTTTATGATTTTATATCACCCACAGTAATAATAATAATAATAATAATAATAATAATAATAATAATGATATATCATTAAATGCTGTTTTAAAAAAAAAAGCTGGCAAAGTAGTAAATCCAGAAAGTCCCTAAAGAATCAGACCACTGCTAGACCATTTGGGAAGAGAGTTTTTAAACGTCTTTGTGCAATTGAAGCAGTAAATGCTTTGTAAGTGGATTTGTGGTCTCTTAAGTCTGCATGAGTCATGCCAAAGTTGGATATAATTCATTCATGTCACATGCAGTTCATGGTTAAAGCCTGTTGCTGGTTTCATTTGTTCAGTCGTCACCATATTTTGGTTAAAACAGTCTTTACTCTTTGATTGAATGTTTAATCACATTGAATATGACCACATTTTAATGTAATGCAACCTTCATATCAAGTCCTGTGGATCTGGCTTTTTTAAAATGCTGCAAATTCATGAATAACATAGGAGCAGGAAGGAAAATAAGTTCTCCATTTATTAGTGATAATTGATTTATCATTTTTGCTTTTAAGCACTTAGACTAAAAGCCACACACTTTATACAAGAATTCCACAAAAACAACTGGTCATAACCAAACAAAGATAAAACAAGACGAATTAAAAATACTGAAAACAGTGGCTGTATTGTACTAAGACAGTCTGATTCTTTGTTCTGCCACAAACAAGCACTGTTTTGCTGCTTTTTTGTTCGGTATGCAGCCATCACAAAAGAGCTCTGATTGATCTGCCTGATTATAATGCATCTGCCCATGCAGGAAATAAAACTGGCTCAGATTGAAAAAAAATAAAAAATTGCCGCATCAAAGTCAGTCCATTTCAGAGACCATGTGAAACATGGTTATGTTTGTGTTTGATTCATTTGATTTTCTTTCACATTTTGGAATTCAAAATCAGACTCAAGTCAAATGTTATTCTAAAGAATGAATATTTTTTTTCACAAATTTTGCGACAAAATCTTCAAAAAATGTTGCACTGTGACAGCACTGATTTTTTTTATTACATTTTTATTTCTTTATGATTTTATTATGGTTTATTTTTTAATCACTAAGCCAGCTCCCATCCACTGGTGGCACTGTTTCACTAAGTTAATTCAAACCCTTTCAGATATACATGAAGAAAAATTCCAGAAGCAGTGCTGTAAACTGTGGTGGGGAAAGTTTAGGGTTAAGGACTTAATAGCATCTGCCAAAAATGTCAAATGTCAAGTGTAAATATAAAATCATCAGGTATTTTTGATGTACATTGATAATAATGATCATTCAGCAGTTAAGATCCTATTTGGATAAAATGTCTGTGAAAAACATGCAATTTTACTGCACTGTCTAAACAAGTCTATTCAGAATGTTGAGAACGAGCCTCTGTTTACTTGTAAGCCCAATGTGCTCTGCAGTGAGTCATGAGGGGCAGAATCATTGGCTTTTAGTCACTTTCGCTTTGTTCTGCTTATTCACCGTCATTGATTTTGCTGTATTTACACAGAACACTTCGTTCTCAATGTTCATTTGTATACATTTTTGGAGGTCAATTTCCGTCATATATTATTCACAGGTTTTTAATGGTTTTAAATGTTTCTATTCCATTGTCTTTACTCTCTCACATAAATGTGAGTTCAGCTTTGTGATTCATGACTTGAAGTTTCAACTTTGAAATATGTTGGATAACTGTTAAATTTTTCAATTCAGAAAGTCCTCTGGGGAAATGAAATGGGAGATCTATTATCAGAGCTTTCAGTGTAATCAATGTTTAAAAAAACATAAAACAAAAAAAACGCTGAAACCACTTGTCTGAACTGTTCTATAGACACTGCTACAAAGACCTTGTGGGGCACCTTTAATTTGGCAGGTAGCAGCAGTCTGTTCCCCATCCTCTCTGCTGACTTCAGTGGTTTCTTGTGGTTTAGAGATTAATTAGAGATGAATATGTAATTTGTGAGATGAAGACCCATGGTCAGCTTGAAATCCTTCTGAAATGGTTCTACCAGTAAACATCAACACAGGAAAACATGGTTTACACAGATAGAATACACAAGGCATATGAGCTTTGGGATAAATTGTTTGTTAATGTAAATCAGTTCTCCGTCCAATCCCATAATTTGTTTACTGTGTCCTGTGAGTATCCTGGCCAGCCTCAGTGTCCAGATTCTGTGGATGTTTGGCTGAGTTATGACACAAACGCTTCCAATGTTTAACCATGTCACATCAAGAATGTGCTCCATGGCCAAGTGTTTGTGGAGTCTTTCTCATCTCCCACGTCTGTGGAAATGAAGGCTATCAGGAAGGAGACAGTCTCTCTTTTAGGTGCAATTACATCCTCTCCTCTGGCAAGATTTGATGCTATATGTAAGAACATTTTTGTGAGGAGATGATAGCATTCAGCAACAAGTAAGGCCTATCACTATAATTAAATTATCGAATTGTCACACAATATATGAAAAATTCCTAATTTTTGCAGACCTCAGTATTGCCCATTGTCTTTGCTAGTGTGTTTGTTTATATAAGAATGAATGTCACTAATATTCTAGCCAATTGCTCTGTTCTGTTCTACTTTCCTCTGGTCTCTCTTTCCTGGGGTCATTATCGTTATTTGTTTGAAAACAGTGGCTTTGTTTTATATCCATGTTTATAAACAAGGATATTGTTTATATCCTTAAGTTTTATTCAATGAGGATATTTAAATTGTTTTTTCTATTCTCTTTCCAGTGTCTGAATATTCTTAATAATATTTTTGTTAACAGTTCATTGCTCTTTACATAATTGCATTATTATGCTGTTATATTATCATTATATAAGTGTCATAAAATGAGTAAATAAACAAAGAGTTGGATATACAGTTCTGGATCATGAACTGTAATCTGACACATCTCTAAGTATAGGTTGTTTGCAGATTATGGCACATCATGAACCACAGAAGGAGGGGGGGAAGTGATTCTATACACAGAGGGCTCTATCACGTCCTCTCATGAATCCTGTGGTTTACAGGATTACAGTCGCTCAAAATAATTTCACCGGATACATCATGGGTTTGTATTGAGTACGAAAAGTTGTTTATGAGGGAGCAAATGCAGGAACTTGACTGGAAACTGAGCAAAAGTAGCTTGCGAGCTCCCGCCTGCGGTCAGGACAAGTCTGAGTCAGCTTCCTGTTCAGAATCTTCTTGTTTGAATTTAGTAAGATTTTAAACAAGATTTAAAACAACTAAAATCTAAAAGAATCTCCAGCACACAGCCACAGCACCAACAGAACAGTATAAAACACTACTCACTTTTCACAAGCACTGTTTAACCCAAGTTGTATGTCTCACTTCTGTGAGCGTTCATTAGTGTTCTTGATCTAAACGATGTTAACCTTGCACTTCATTTATAAATCGCTATCTATAACATAAATCAATTCTGTTGTACAGTTCTTGTACAGCATTTTGTGTGAAAACAACCTATTTGATAGCAGTTCCACTGCTCCACACCCTAAGGCTGGGGGCTTTATACTCATCTACCCCAAGCTTTGCTGTGGGCCTGATGTCTTTAATGTTGTGTGGCTGCTTCAGCAAGTAACAAATGTATCATGATAGTAGACATTTTCAAGTCTAGATGTATTCCTATTGTTTCAAGGTCACTTTTGATCAGGAAAAAACAATGCATTTGTTTCTCCTGATCAAAGGAGGAGGCTCTGGACGACTTCAGGCCCCTGAGTTTTCTGCTGCTTATTGGAATTCAGGCGGTTTCCGCATGTTTGTTGATGCTGGGGAAGTTCTGGAGGGCAAAGCTGACTCCAGAGAAGCTGACTCCAGAGAAGCTGACTCCAGAGAAGTTTGGGCTCTCTGGGGCAGGACCGGACTCTGCAGTTATTGATACTTATGGCCTCGCATGAGCTCCAGCAGCCCTCAGGTGTTTTTGGATATGGTTGCTGAAGAGATGGAGCAAACATAACCTCTGACACTGCTGTGGAAGCAAACGTAGGGCTCAGATCTTTCAGTATTCCTCATCTGGACCTCGATGTCTCGCTGTTCCTTACCTGAATACAGATGCTTTGGTTAAATCATGTATTAGAATAGTGCTAAAATACTGACCACTGATGGAAAAGTGGGTGGATTCCAGCATTACAGTTTAGATGGTATCAGTAAGTATGGGAACGGACACGTTTTCAGACATTCTACAGTAGAGTGTGTACATTGCACTGTTGGTTTTTGTGTGTATTCAGGACAGAATTAGTAAGACTAGAGAAAGTAAAACCTAATCTACACTTTGGGACCTTAACAATGATATTGTATACTGTCTTTTACAAAAGGTGCTTGATTTTTGGTGAAATTCAATGATTTATATAATTCTACATTTTTTTTACTCAGGTGAATGCAGAGTTCCATTACTTTACAGCCCAGTACTTGGGGGTTTATATCCCTCTAGTCCACCAAGCTTAGCCACCTTATGCTCATGTTTTCCTTCCTCATTTCATGTCACTTCAGCTAACAAAATGCCACCTAAGGACATTCTTTAATGTTGCAAAGACATAATTTTTAAGGTCCCTGAAAATCTTTTCATGTCATAACCAGCACAGGATTCCAGGGGAAGGTTAGAGAAGCAGGCTTGATACAAAATGTTACCAGCGGGGGGAACAAAATGATAGAGGAGGGATGAAATATCACTTCTTTCTCCTTCCTCAACACCCATGGCTGAAACGCCCTTGAGGAAGACAAGTAACCCCCTACCCTGCACGTTTCACATGTTCATTGCTTTATGTCCCTTGAGTGCCATTTCTAGTCCAGAAGTCCACTTAAGTTCTTGCATGAATAACTGTGGGCTAAAATAAAATATGAATGTTAAGGGGATGTCATTAAACTGCAATGTACATGCAGCAAGCACTTCAGATTCCCACAACTAAATAAATATAAATAATTTTGTATTAGAAATATATAATGCAGTATTAAGGCCTAGATTCAGTCATTTCATTACTTGTGTAGTGCACTACATATGGAGTATGGAGTTAGTTTGGATTAAAGCCTCTGTGTGTCCCTCATGCGGCATAGTGATTTGAAGGCTCTTTTTAAAGGTACTATGGCCCCCTACTGGACTGGCATGATAATAGGAAAGGAAAATCTTTGTTTTTAAAAATATACGTATTCGTGTGGATGGGGCCTAAGGGTGTACACACACTTGACACAACAGAGTCGAACTGTGCTGCAATATGGGCATGGGCACGGTTTCCACTCACACTTACTTGAATCATGACAAGGTCCAAATGAACTGTCCCTGGGCACAGCACGGAGCACTCACAATGAAAGAAGTACTGGGCTTTGGGGGTCAAACCTGCCCAGGCAAGATATGTTGCCTAGTGTGGATACACCCTAATATGATGAATCAATTAAGTGTACAATGGGGCGGCATGTTGGCGCAGCAGGTAGAGTCGCAGTCAGACAGCTTTGTGGGATCATGTTCCACTCCAGGTGACTGTCTTTGAGGAGTGTGGTGTGGTCTCCCTGTGTCCACGTGGGTTTCCTCTGGGTGCTCCGGTTTCCTCCCACGGTCCAAAAACACATGTTGGTTGGTGGATTGGCGACTCAAAAGTGTCCGTAGGTGTGAGTGTGTGAGTGAATGTGTGTGTGTGTGTGTGTGTGCGTGTGTGTGTGTGTGTGTGTGTGTGCTGCCCTTTGAATGACAGGAACCCCCTCGAGTGTGTATTCCTGTCTTTCGCCCAATGATTGGCTCTGGACCCATCGCAACCCTGAACTGAATAAGCAGTTACAGATAATGAATGAGTTAAGTGTACAACAAATGTGGTTAATGCATGTAGATATGAACCTAGTTATATATGTTTGTATTATATATATATATATATATATATATATATATATATATATATATATATATATATATATATATATATATATATATATATATATATATATATATATATATATATATATATGTGTGTGTGTGTGTGTGTGTGTGTGTGAAGCTGAAATGTCTGACTCCTGGCACAGTGCTGGGTGGATTTGTGTGGCCATTCCCCGTTGGCTCGTGCACCCAGCAGGATGTTGTTAGGCTTGTTAAGTGCATTAGACACAGACAATATCCCAGCATTCAACTCTCCCTGCCTCAGCACATTCTCAGCATCGTCAAGTATCGCCCCGCTTCACAGGGCCAACCACGCTCTGTTAACTCTCAGTTAGTCTGAGTGGGGTTAGTCTATGTGAAAGTGTAAGGGGGGAGTCAGTTCTCAATTTTCCCATGGGATTCATGGCCGATTGCCCAAGGGCTTGAGCCGCTTGGGGGTTCCTGTGTGCAACTATCACAAAATGTACAGCTGCATTCATTTGTTAACTTTACTGGTGGCATAGTGATTAGTAATGAGCTAATTATGGGCAATCAGTGTCTGATGATCACTAATCTCTGTGTGAATATTTAACTTTACATTCATTCTTCTTCCAATCACTGCTAAGCAGTTGCTTGACCCTTTGCTATTACCTCGGTCCAGTTTAGTGTGATTCTCCGATGAGTGATTATTGTCCCTAATTGTTGAAGGGGATACATTATAAACAAATCACTTATTCACTACCCCAGTAATGTGTGGCTATCTGTAGCTCCTACTGACCCGCAAACTGTGAATTAAGGCCTCACAGTCATTTAGTGAAAAATGATAAATGGTGAAAAATGAAGAAGGATGAGAACAGAACAAAAATGGTTAAAACCCCATCTCAATTCTGTGAGCTGTGTGTGGCTCATTCTTAAAGTAATAGGTGCTGAAACCATTAATTCAGAACAGGGGTGTTTAGACAATGGGATGATGCTGCTGTGGTGAGTGATCCTTCTGTTATTTTGACCATGTCACGGATGTTTCATTAAGACCCCAGGAAAACGTGTTAGCTTGTGGAGAAGTGGTAGACCATGTCCTAAAATTTTTGCTTGAGGGAGCTTTTAAAGTGAGAGTCCAACAACATAGAGGACACCCAATTCAAACAATATGTCTGCTGCTTTCACTTTAAAGGGGAATCATTAAAGGGATGCTTGTCATGAGTGAAATTACACATTAAATGAATAATGCCTTGTTAACCCATACATTTTAGAGAGAGCTGACCATCAGTCTATGCTGTCCATACATTCAAAGAAAATGTATGAGCTTGGATGCATGGATAGTGTAAATAGATTTTGGCCACTGAGGATAGAGTTGGGCTTGGGTCCGGAATAGCAGAGCATTTTCACCTACAGCACCACAGAAGTGGATGGAAATGGCCCACAGAGGTATACAGACTGGAAATGTGTGTGAGTGTATGTGTGTGTGTGTGTTAGTTTGTTGCTCTGCGTGATAGGTGAGCAGGGTGTGGGTGTGCTCATTACAGGCCGCTGTGTGTGCCAAACTCAAAAAGCTTTGAGAGCTAACCCAGAAATGTCATCAGATGAATAAGGAGTTTCTTCATGAGCTGGAGGAGTTCTCTCTTGTGTGTGTGTGTGTGTGTGTGTGTGTGTGTGTGAGAGAGAGAGAGAGAGAGAGAGAGAGAGAGAGAGAGAGAGAGAGAGAGAGAGAGAGAGAGAGAGAGAGAGAGAGAGAGATACTTCCACCGCAGCCTCCAGAGCCCTGGTGACATTCTCCACCCACCCACACACTCCTACCTATGGGAATGCCTGTTTACTGACAGCTTCTCATCTGATTGGGGCTCCACCGAGCCTCTGCTGACATCACCACTCATCCCTGCTGCACTTTTATCAGCCACACTGAGAAATGCCCTTCCACATTTGGGGTGATAATGAGCAGAATGTAAGCAGAGTTGGGCTATGGAAGGACTGAACTGTGGTCATTGATTGGGGTGACACTAAGAGACAAGGTTTAAAACTGTATACACATTTCGACACAGACAGAAAGGCTCATGTTATACATGACTGGAAGCTACTTGTGTTAAAAAAGAAGTTTGGTTGGTTATGGATGGAATGTACAGTACTGTGCAAAAATTTTAAGCAGCAAAGATTATGAGATTTAAAAAGCTATTTATCTGAGCAGTAAGTGTTTATTTGCTAAAATACAAAGAAACATATAGCACCCAACATTAGAATAAAACCAAATCACATTATTCTAGTGAGTGTGATGCTCTGTGTGTGAATGTGTTGGTTTAACTTTTTCCAAATCTCTCCACGTGGCAGTCCACATTATTTGAGGTTATCACCCAATACCTTTTTAGCAGTTAATAAATAATGATCTTAAATAATGTGTGCTGTGGATTTAACAAATTCATGCAATCAAGGAGAATCTGAACAAAGCATTGGTCTTCAGACTCACTCACACCTACTACTTTATTTACTTCACAACAACCTCATCACCAAGAGGGAAGGGGATGGTGTCCTAGATTATTAATAGCTAGCCTCACTAAACCTTATTTTCTGTTTGGTTGACTGATGGTTAGCACTATACTATGGAAAAACAGAAATGTTCATTATGCAATGGAAATAAACTGAAAATCATTACTATTTTGCCTGGATATATTTTGATCTGCTTATTTTTGAGTCTATATTTAATAATTTAGCATCCATCATCTTTAGGGTGATGAAATAAAGGACAGCTCATTGCTCAGTGAGCTGACTGATCCTGGCTTCTGGTCAGGTTTTTAAATATTTTATGGTCTTAGTTTCAGTTAAGTTTATTTACTTTTACTATTTATTTTATAGTAGTTTCATGATGTCTATATTTTATTACTGATACTTTTGATATTTATGTCATTTTATTGGAGTTTCAAATAATACTATAATATATATATATAATAATATTTTAAATTAAAATTTAATTTGTTTATAATCTGGGCAGCACTGTTACGCAGCAGGTAGTGGTGATGTCACACAACTCTAGGGTCTTGGAGTTGTGGGTTCGAGTCCCACTCTGGTCTGTAAGGATTTTGTTATTCCAGGTGCTCCAGTTTCTTCCCCCGGTCCTAACACACACACTGGTAGGTGGACTGGCTACTGTAAAGTGTTCGTAGGTGTGAATGTGTGTTGCCCTGCGAAGGACTAATGCCCCCTTCAGGGTGTGTTCCTGCTTGTGCCCAGTGATTCCACCGGACCCTGAATTGGATTAGTGGCTACAGACATTGAATGAATGAATGAATGTTTATCATCTTTTATTATTCTCTTATTTTACTTTTCATTTTTGCCATTTTATAGTAATTTTTTGCTTTCTTGAGCACTTGTAAAGAACCTTGAATTTTCTATTTGATTTGACTGAGAAGTGCTAAATATTAAGTTTGACTGATTGATATATGATACAGCCAGATAGTTTCCTAAGGTCCATATTTTATTAAGACAATCCCTGTTGCTTGCTTTCCAGGAATTTACTGGACATTATGACCTTAATTCTTGTTTAACCCTGCACTCTTGTGAGCATGCCAGCTGATAACATTTTGTCTGGACACCTATTACAGTCTCGTCTTTAAGATATTAGACAGTGACTTGCTTAAGGATGTTCTGGCTATTGTTGTTCAACACATTGGGTTTGAATAGAAACAATGAGTGTGTGTATGACTATGAAAATGTCTGTGATGAAACAATGACTACGACGTGCCAAATGTCAGATTGAATCTGGGAGTTGTTACATTCACGTTGGGTGAACAATATGACTCACAGCTTTGTGGCTCCATCACTTGGAACCACAAACCCTTGCATTAAAAAAAAATATTTGATAAAATTTTAATAAATAAATATTTACGACTTAAATCCACTTGCAAATCCACTTCACTTGGGTCTGTGCCCAGTTTTGCCTTTGAGAAGAGGAATATATGCTCTGTGAGGTTCAGGTTAGGTGACGGCCTTGGCCAGTGAAGACCAGTCAACATTTTTTGGCTATGAATAACTCTGTAGTTGCTGGAGTAGGATTCAAATCATTGTGATGGGGTGAGGTGAAGTCATATGGAGTGGATGTAGTGATGTTCAGTTGCTTCTGTACACTCCAGGTTCCAATTGATAGATACATTATTGACACAGTTTTACCACTGGATATCAGTGGTTCACAGCTTTCCTTATAGCCTCTATAGCTATAGTAATAGACTTCATTGCAAAAATGTATACATTACTTCTAGATTCGATGCCGTTAATATAAAATCCTTATGTTGCAAATGATTCAAGACCTGCTATTAGCTCTTTTTATGCAAAGATACATAACTGGAAAAAACCCAACCATATAGCCAAATGTCTAATAAGAAATATGTGGTTAAAATGGGGCAGTAGTTTATATGATGCACTGTATATAGATGTAAAAACTGTTCAGGCAATAGATATTGTAGCTCTTAAATAGGGTCACTCAATCACATACGGGTTGAGTCATCATATTAATTTTTCTGAAAGCACTGCAGCATTATTCTCACCCTGTTTAAACAGTCCTATATAGAAGGACGGGTTTCAGTTCCTGTTATTTTAAATGGAAATGAGCCACACACAGCTCACCAAAGCCCCAAGTAAGCAGCAGCAGAGTCGTTTTTGCTTAGTTCTAATTCTCCACTGTTTTCCCAAATTTTTCCTCAGTTATCACACATCTCTGCTCCCATCATGCCTGGTTTACACAATTGAAACCCACCTTGGCACCCCCTATAAACTCCCATGAACAGCACTGGCTTTGGAGATACTCAGATGAGGCAGCCACAGTGTTCTAATAATTCTAACTATTCTGTAATAAGAGGAGCAACATGTTATTTTCTTTTCTGACAGCTCAGAAAGACGAAGTGGCTTGTCTTCTTTCACAGTTTGTGAGTTGGTAGTCACTTCAGATCCTCAGATGAATGTGCAAATGTACAGAAAACGTGATTATTTGATAATATGTTCAATTAAACTTATGGGGAACAAGTGTTCTGAAAGAGGTCGAGTCAGGGAGGCCGTGAGACTGAGACAAGTTCAGCCTCGAGAGACTTGCATTGCAATTTGTTACGAATGGTCCAGATGTTAAACATTACAGCAGAGCATTCAGCTCAAGGAGAAAAAAAACAGCTCTAAAGGAAAGTGGCATCAGAGGCTGAGTTAAATAAGGAAGTAGTTAGGGCACTTTTGTCTTCCGAGTGGTTACCTCCTCTTGCACCATTTTATGACAATTAAGGGAATTCTGGGTACTGAGAGAAACTGTATGGGACAGTGCTTTGTTAATCAGCATAGTCTGAAGCTTGAATGGATTTATAAAGTCCATTAGGTTCCTTCACAAGTAATATGTTTTTGGGAAACTGTCAGCTAAATTATTATAATTGTTATGACTATATAATCTCTTAATATAGAGGGTTTGACTAGACCATGACTTCTACATAGAACAATTTGCATGGTGTACTTCAGTTTGGTGGGGAATGTGTTGTGTTTGGTTTTGTGCAGCACCTTTAAAAAATAAACAACAACAAAAAAAAATGTTCTATACTTAAAGAACATATTTTCTTTTTTTTTTTACCTGGTGGGCATCAAATCATAAGTTTTTGGTGCTTCATAGAACCATACACAAAATATATTTTTTTCTTTTTATTTCACTGTGCAAATTGTTTGGTATAGACTCTGTAGGTAAAGGACTCTGTTGGTAAAGTACTCTGTAGGTACATTATTTTCACTAAAGGTAAACACAGTGTAAATTCACCTTTTTAAAGGTACAACAGTGGTGTTAAAGTTCAGTTCTGTTCCCTAAAGGTACATTACATTCTCTTCTTCAGAAGGAGAGGTGAATATTTTTGATCTTTCATTACAAAACGGTGTAAAATAAAATGATATAAAAAGTCCTGGAAAGGAAATGTGGCATGTGAAATCAGCACAATCTAAAAATCTCCAATAATTCATATACATCATCGTCATCTTCTTTTCCGCTTATCCATTTCAGGGTCGTGGTGAATTCATGTACATTTTCTTTTTAACGGAATCAACACTGGCTTTAATACTTTCTTTAGAGAAACCAATTTGGACCTTATGTCAATCTGTAGCTTCATATTTTGGCCAAACCTACATCCAAGGTTCATCCAAGTGTCTTTCCCAGTAAATCTGAGGCTTGTGAGACTTGAAGTTTATCTGAGGTGAACTACTGTATTTCCTTAAGTGAAATAGTAGTAGTTCAAGTCCTTAACTGACTTTGTTGTGTAATGCAATTAAATAAATAAAGTCAAATTATACTGAGTTACAACAATAGAAAAGGTTTTGATTACAGTTTAATTTGGTTTATGTTTCCAATAAATCATCTATTAAAAAAAAATAATAAATTGCACAGTAAAAACAGTTCTTATGTTTTGAATTCTTTTGTGGTTCAGATGCTTTTGTACTTCAAATTAGTCTCGTGATTATTATAAAAGCACTCACAAACATCTGTGGAAATCAGTTAGACAGACCAGGGGTCTGGACTCCAGAGGCAGCTCCAAGAGAAACAAGCCAATCCTCGTCTCTGTCTGGGGATAAACACATAACTCCAGACTCGGCCCCAGTGCCTGAGGACTGATCCTGACCGCAGCTGCTTCTGCACACTGGTCAGTGTCTGAATGCTGGGCCAGTTTAGGAAGGTGTGAAGTACTTATCTTCAAGACCTTCACACTCTGTCAACACACAGCGTATTATAACAGATCACCAAGGATATTTCTTAATGCTTTTGACATTTATATCATGTGCAGAGGACTTTCACAGCCAAAATGTGTTCTAATGGAAACTTGAGAATTTTGTCCTCTGAATGCCCTGGATATTGACTGAAGAGCATTATAATCAGTGTCACTATTTCAGTTGCTTGCCATAGAAGCTTTGTAGTCCTACATATTTACAACAGATGGTAGTGATTTTAATTATTATTTATAATAATAATAAAAAAAATAATAATGTTACAGAAATTACAGTTGAGTGACCGACTTATCCAGTTCAGGGTCGAGGTGGGTCCAGAGCCTACCTGGAATCATTGGGCGCAAGGCTGGAATACACCCTGGAGGCAGGGTGAGACAGGGCAACACAGACACACACACATACACTCACACCTACGGACACTTTTGAGTCGCCAATCCACCTACCAACGTGTGTTTTTGGACTGTGGGAGGAAACCGGAGCACCCGGAGGAAACCCACGCAGACACAGGGAGAACACACCAACTCCTCACAGACAGTCACCCGGAGCGGGAATCGAACCCAACCTCCAGGCCCCTGGATCTGTGTGACTGCGACACTACCTGCTAACCAGTTACTATATATTTTATTAAATGATTTGCTTATGGGCCAGAAGAGGGTTCTTTGGTGAGATGATACAGAATAAATGCCCATTTGTACTCTGTTGACTTGACGCAGAGCCTAAGCCGCTGGATACGCAAGAGCTTTACAGGCTGCAAGTGTATATTTCTGTGTTAGTGTATACCAGCACACCACTGCTGCTGAATCTCACATTTTCCTCCACACTGTGTATTATTTCTGTATTTTTGTTCAGTTTAACGTGCATTCATACAAGAAGTGTGTTTGACTAAAAGAGAAACACCAATGCTGTGTCTGTGAAGTAGTGTAGGGCCACTAGAGCAACTGGTATCTGCACATCAAATCAAAGTCAAAAATGTTACAAATGTTTTTTTTTTTTTTTTTCCCAAAAGGAGCAATATGTATTTGTAAGTGTTGACAGTTCTCTATGCAACCATTAACTGGAGAACATTTTCAACAGCCACTGGAGAACACATATTCAATGTGTATTATGAACCTGTGATTGCTGATGGACACTGCAGATTTGTATTCCTGCTTCTTGTTGATTATGGACTCTTCTGTAAACTTGCAGAGTTGTGATGGTTCTCAGCTCATATTTGCTCTGGTTTATTCTCCAGGCAAACATTATTTTTGGCCCACACTCACACGCACCCACTCTCTTTGGACTCACACCTCTCTCTCTCCACACACACACACACACACACACAAACACAGATGGGATGAACTGTGCTAGGGACAGATTTCTGTGAGAAACTGGGGAGATGGTTCATCTGAGCTCAGTCGCTGTGGTTACTCAGGGGAATGGTCAGGGACCAGATGAGATGATTTCACCTCCAGTGCATTTCTTTAACTTCCCACCTTTTACTGCTTAATTAGTACAAATGGTGCTGGGAGTGTTCTATAGACCATGGGAAAAAAGGGTCTGTTTTATGTGTTTATCAGGTCAATACTGTCTGCAAATATGGAGTAAATGTGAATCCCAGAACTTTATACAAACACACGGCTCAGTGGCCTGCACTTGCTTTCGTGTCTTTTCTTATTATAGTTTTTGGACTCTGTCGCAAATGGCCCACTTTAGCTCCTCTAATCAGGGTCTGGGTTGTTTATCTGTGTGTTAATCTCTTTTCTTTCCTATAGTTTATATGCTAAGTTGACTGCAGCACATTCTATGTTTTGGACATTTTCCACTTTTTGTAATGGTGTTTATTAAAGCCGCTGTGTTTATTGGACATCTCTGTAACAGCTCTACAATGAGGCACTATTACTTCTGCTTTCTGTTCTCTAATTCTAGTAAATAGCACACGGCTGGGTAGTATTACATCCAGGGTCGGCGTCTCTCAAGGTCTAGCAGTTTTTTTTTTTTTTTTGACACAGCATGCAATTTTAGTTTTTGTGGGCACAGGGTCATTCTGAAAATTATGGCAATGGGCATTTAAGAACATGTTTTTATTATATTCCTCTTTTGACTGGCTTATACTGTCCAAACATGCCTGAGCACACAGAGGGTCCAGACATAAAATGATCACCCACCAGTCCAGACATTCCTCAGATATGTGTGTGTGTGTGTGTGTGTGTGTGTGTGTGTGTGTGTGTGTGTGTGTGTGTATGCGTGTATGCGTGTATGTGTGTGTGTGTGTGTGTGTGTGTGTGTGTGTGTGTGTTTGTGTGGGAGTGAACGTGTGGGATGATGGGTGAGTGCACATATGTGAGCTCTTTCCCTAGGGTCATTTGTTATGTATAGCCACACTGAAAATAATCTACATATGCATAATATTTATTTGACCGTATGGAAAAGCACTTATTCTGTAAACACAGAGAGAGATAAAAACAACTTGTATGACACAAATGGTTGGTGTGTGGTTGGTGTGTATATGCATTACTGCTTAGAATTACTACCACTTTTGATGGTGCTGCAAAAATGTGAAAACAATGTTTTTAATACTTTATTAATGCATTGACATTTTATTAATTAATGCTTTTATTTATTAATGCTCTTTAGCAAAATAAACCCTAACTCTAAAAAGTAGAAACTGTAGAAAAATAAATCCACAAAATTGTGTCATACCTAAGGTGGAGCTTAGAGGGTTGGAGTTACTTTCGGGCAGTGGTCGCCAACCAGGCGATCGGGATCGGCAAGTTAATCTCCAAGACCAACTCGATAAGTCATGGCTGCTTCAGTTATGGCATTTAAGTTACTATAGCATCATTCTGTAGCCGCAGTGGTTCGCAGGCTAGTTAAGCAGGGACATATAAAGCTACGGCCACACAGGGATTTTGTCTGCGAATACTGACACCTGAGTTTGCGTCTCTCACCAATAGTGCTGCTGCTCTGTCTCTGCTCTGTCTGAGCCAATGCAAATGTTTCAGTTTCAAAACGGGAGATATTACACAAAAATGTTATGCAGATTATGAATTACAAAGCAGCGAGCATTATACCCCGGTGTTCTGTCAAGTTGTGCTACCTAGTGGAAATTTGTGATCATAGTGTGCTTTTATAGGTACAGGCACCTAAATGAAATATAGGCTATTTAGCTTAATGAATTAGGCTTAATGAAGTATCAGTATCAGAAAATGCTCCCAACAGAAGTATAAGCAACAGATATGCACAGTCTAAAGCCCCATATTAGGGTAAATATAATGTGGTTTAAGGTAAATTACAGTGATAATACATTGTTTATAAATTTAAATTTTTTGAACATTTGATTCAGCAGGTACAGTTTTGGAACGCTGAAGCAAATAGCAGTAAGCTAAGATTGTATAATACACTGGACGAAAAGAGATTTCCCATGAAAAACATGAAAACATTACAAATTGTGGGTTTGAGAATACACGTGTTTAGCACTTGAAGACAGCCTCAGGAACTGGGTACCACTACAGTCAACACTTTAAAGTAGTATGTAACAGTTTCATTTTATGTTACTGAAGGCAGTGGGGACACACCCAGCTTTGTTTTTTATGTAGCCTAAGCATGGCATTTATGCTGGTAGATCTTTTATTTGTACCAATTTCAAAAGGTGATCTTGTACATAAAATGGTTGGTGACCACTGCTTTTAGCATTAGGTTTAGAGTTAGGAGCTTGTGATAGCATGATTTGATGGCTTTGGTGATCCAGAAGTAATCATCCAACAACACTACTGTTTTCTCAAGGCCGAGCGCCATCAGATCTTCATAGAAATGTTGCTGCCTTCACAGATGAGTGTAAACTGTTACTGCAGCAAAGAAGGACAAAATACCATGAGGTAATAATATACAAGCAAGTGGCCATTCTGCATTTACATTTCATCTCACATTTCCCATTACGCCATGACTTGACAGCCCTTGACATTTTGCAGGGCAAGAATTGACCTTCCATAGATTAATATCATTCATATATGAACTGGGGCCTACTTTTCTGAGATTAATAACTTCTATATTTATGGAAGGGGGAGTAGCAGAACAAATTAAATAAAGAAGATGTGTGCTTTGGCAATGGTAATTAGCGATTTTGGCTAACTCTCAGCATGTTGCAGTTGAGAGATAGGTTGCCTTTGAGGCAGAAAGAGTAAGAGGGACAGATGCTGTTATCACTTCTTGCATTTCCCAGCAGGACTGATAAGCTCTGTATCTGTAGTTTCTTTAAAAATGGGCAATACAACACAAGCATGAAATGTTATTCCAGCATTTGTGTGTGTGTGTGTGTGTGTGTGTATGTGTGTGTGCGTGCATATTCATATGCATATGTTTATATTTTACATGGTCATAATCCCAGCAGGAGAACTTATAAAATGCTCTTAAATCATAATAATATTTTGTCTGTTTCCCAGCCAAAGTATTTTTTTCCATTCAAAACTGAGACTATTGTAATGATTAAGACCAACTGGACGCTGCTGGGCTCTAATGGTAATCCAATTCCACAACTAATGTCTCGTGTGAGTGGTAAGAAACTAAATCATGGAGTGAGCAAGTGAGGCACT
The DNA here is from genome assembly GCF_029633855.1 of Hoplias malabaricus. Taxonomy (NCBI): domain Eukaryota; kingdom Metazoa; phylum Chordata; class Actinopteri; order Characiformes; family Erythrinidae; genus Hoplias; species Hoplias malabaricus. Next base: position 20,150,822 of record NC_089820.1, read on the forward strand.
TGCAGATACTAACCACAGCAATTCTTCCCCAGTGTTTGCAGCTAGTAAATAATTCAGACTCCTGATCAGGAGTTCAGTGTTCTGGCCCAGCTGTCAAGGGTGTACTGGCGTATTCCCACACCTGCTAGTCTCCAGCCTGATCACATGCTCATGGATACAGTTCTAATTATATCATATCACCTTCTAATGCAGTCCTCTGCTGTCCTCAACAGCCAGCAGTATCTGCAGAAGCTCTGAGACTGCACACTTCAGCCTCTGCTTCTCTTTTTATGCTCGTTCTTTCATTCTTGTAAATGCCCCGAATTCAGTTGTAAATTGTGTTAACTTATAAGCCTTTTTAAATCATATTAGCACATATGATTTCATAGCCATGTCCATAACTCATTATAATAGGAACACAAAAGATCAGAGCCTTGTGGCAGTGCCTTATTATGTTTATGTCCTTCTTATCAGCTGATAAGAGCTTTAAAGGAACACTAGATAAGATTTGATTTTTTCTTCCTCCTGGGGCTTCCCCTAGTGTAATTCATTTTTACAACAATGTACTTAAATCACTGAGGGGGGAGAGGGAGTGGGGAGTGGTTTCCTACCCTCTTTCAATGGTTACACAGTGAAGTTTCTTGAGTGCGGAGCCCAGAGTAGCAATGACAGAGGCCCTATCCCCATTTTTACAGGCCAGTGAATCATCACAATGATTTTGAAGGTGAAATTTTAAGGGATAAATATTACATAGAGTTCATTTAATCGTTACAAGTCAAGTACACTTGTTTTTCAAAGCTCTTTATAGGCTTATAGGCAGTATGTTAGTGTCTCTGCCGCACAGCTCCAGTGTCCTGGGGTCCTGGGTTCAATTCTCGCCTCAGGTCACAGTCAGCAAAGAGTTTGTTGTGTTCTCCACATGTCTGTATAGGTTTTCCTCTAACAATCTGAGAACACATGTTGGTAGGTGAAACAACTGTGTGAAATTGTTCACATGTGTGTGAATGTGTGATGCGCTCCGTTAGACTGGCACCTTGGCAGGGCATGTTCCTGTCTTAAGCCTAATGTTTCTGGGTGGTCTACAGGCCCACTGTGTCTCTGATCAGGATAATGCAGTTACAAGCTGATGTGATGTATTATAAAGTTGTGCATATTCATAAATTATGAATAAAAGGGTTCACAGAAAGCATTTAATTATTCTCATCAGCTATTTACTTCCATGTATCTACAATGATCAGCATTTGAGATGATTTATAAATATGTATTTCAGGTGTGAGATGAAACACACCACTAAGTTATAATTACAAGAATGGCATTTTAATAAACCAGAGGTCCTCTTATTATACTCTGCAACTCATTAAAATGTAGGTTGATAAAACACTGCAAATATTAGTAGGCAGTAAAACAGTGTTCTGGTGCACTGCTACACTCTGGATTGGAGAGGTTTTGTCTAATAAGGGGATATTTCACCCATACAACGTAAGTTCTTAGGCATGATTCCTAAGACTCATTAGACTCAGTTTCATCTAAACTGTTTAAATCATTTACCAAATGTATAAATATAAACAGAGAGGTTTCAAACAATTAACAATTAAAATAAGAGGCACATGATGGCATACTGTGGTTCCATCTTTTTTTTCAGTATCAGAACTTTGGATTGTGTTGCAGCTAATCCAAATGAAAAAAAAAATACATAATGCATTGTGTCTTATAAAAATCATATATTCTAAAATGGATGGAGACTATATTAATGCAAGCAATGCATCACACTTGGACTGAACATTTTTTGGATCAGGCCAATCAGGCTCAGCTTTTCTGAGGGTTATGCTAATTCCTGATGTGTATAATGTACTAAATAGTTGACGATGTTTGCAGTGAGTCAGTATCGTGTGTGTTCTCTTGTGGTTTACCAAGCTTTGATAGAATAGCCAGGAATTTTACATCCACAGTTTCACATTTCAAAGATCTTCAAAAATGGTTGTCTGACAATTAGCTTGTTTAGTTGCAGTCATTTCAAAATTCCTGTTTATAGTGACCGTATGTCATAGGGTGCAGCCAAGAATGGTCTCATGTTGCTGTAGGCGTCAGAGGTTGGGACTCATGTGTGAGTCGTGCTGATGGCAGCTTTTCATTTTCACCCACTTGTTCCATCTGCCCATGGGTTTCTAAGTGGTGGGTGTTAGCCGTAACAAACCTCAGTCCTCTACAACTGTTGAGATGCTCTTGTTTGGACTGTGCCATCTTGCACCTTTCATTTCTGCAAACAGTGAAATGTTAGATGCTACAACTGGCCCACACTACTCTTCACAGTATCACATGTTTGCTGGTCTGGAGCCGTGGTTGACAGGGTGGGTGGAGAGAAAGTGAGAGGGAGAGGAAGGGAGATGGACTTGGCAAGTGATTCCACAGCATCTGCGACATCGATCATGCTGGCACACAGTCTGGAGCGAGGAAGGACGAGCCATCATCAAATGCTGCGTCTGTGACAGGCACAGTCTTCAGCCAGCTCCACAAGGGGTGAGTTAGAAGGAGCTGTGATGGACAGTTGGCCTAGTTGAGTAGGCCTAGTTGCCTTTTAGAAGATTGCAAAAGGTGGAATGTGCAACCTGGGCAAGAATGCTGCTTGCAGAATGTATAAGTTATGTGTAGTAAGTCAAGGACCTATGAATAATTTACCTCCTTCATCGTCCTGCTTATTCTACTTCACAGTATTTGTCTTTTGACACAGTTTTCTCTCCTCAGAACCTTAACATAAACCACAGAACGCATGGTCTTTGTGGTTTCGTTCTCTCTGCTGAGAGATGTCAACTCAGATGTCACAACTAACCTTTTTTCTTATGTTCTAGCCAGCATTGCTGAAACCTGGAATTTCTTGGCCTAGATTGGGTCTAGCCATGTAGACACCTCACCAGGATCCAGCATGCCTTTCAGAGTAAAGTCCCATTCCTCATTCACCAGTGACATGTAAACATCGTCAGGGAGAACAAGCTAGCATAACGAGTCAGCCATTAATGAGCCATGTTTCTCTAATGCCTCCATGTTTCAACTCGTTCCTCATTAAAGTTTCAGATCTCTGAAGTAAAGCTTGGATAAAAGAGAGACTCCCTGCCCCTTCCTTACACGCCAACTCAAAGCCAGAACACGTGTATTCAAAGCAGATGTTTAGTTCATGTTTTATGGATCAGATTAAGTGGGGCACCAGGGTAAAATCTCGGCAGGAATTTTGAGCATAAGACAAACTGAAATGATTGGGGAGTGATTGTGTTTCTAATGAGTCTCTAGCTGCGGCACTGACAGTGGCACTGACATGTCGTCACCATTTCGAAGAAGCAAATTCCACCTCGGGTCATTAAGAGGTTAACAGAGACATCTCTGCAGTCTAAGTCTAAGGAGAAGGATCAGGGTTGACATGATCTTTTAAAGGTTTAAGAAAATTTGAATCTATTTAAGAGGCTCTGCCCTTGCTTTACTTCAAAATTAGTGTCATCATTCTGTGAGGATAGTATTGCCTTTGATTGAGGTGCTAATTTTGCATTGTTCTGCATAATTCTGAATGGAGAATTTAGGATTTTATTCCAAATAACATGATATTGTGGTTGAGAAAAAACAAGTAACCAAAATTGCTCCCTATTTATGTTTTAGGGCATGTCTAAGTATGTCAGCCATTTTTTCTTTGAATGTTCGAAGTGTTAAATGTATTTGAGCATGATTTTGAGGGCGCTACAATGTCCCACAATGCACTTGTAATTTATAGTAAACATTGTAGTCCACTACATGGGCTGAATGTGGAACAAAATTCATTGTGAGTTTCTTCATTTCTAAACAACGCACAATACTAATGAGGGTGTAGGGAGCCATTTTGGTCACAGCCAAGGTCTAAACATTAATATTTATATGAATGACATTTTCTATTTACACATTGTTGGAAATTTAAAGTGCCTACAATGTTACAGTCCAGGTCACAGTTAGATCCTACCTTGCACCTTGTGATTCCAAGTAGTCTTCAGACACAGCCTTGAATGAATGAACGAATGAATGAATTAAATATAACTTTGAGAAATTTGGAGTTTTTCAATTATGTAGAATGTTTGCAAATTACAACTACAGTGTGTGCTCTTCAGACCATCTTCAATATCATCATCTCAACTTCGTCTTTATTGACCTTTTCCGGTCAGGTTTGTGGTAGGTCCGGAGCCTACTCAAAATCATTGGGCATGGGCACACACGCTGGAGAGTATGCTAGACCATCACATACTTACACAGTCATAATTACACTCACATCTTAGAACAATTCACACAGCCAGTCTGTCTGCAAACATGGACTTGGACTTCATTGTGGGAATCTTGAACAGACACAGAGAGAACTTACCAGATCCCTCATGAAAAGTGACCCAAGGTTAGGTTTGAACCCAGGATCTCAAAGCCCGGAAGATGTAAGTCAGAAACACTACCTGTCTCTCTAATTTGCCAGCCTTTTCAGCATTGAAAATCAGATAAATGGAGTTAACTCTAAGCCATGAAATTTGTTTGGTTAGCAGATTAGTGATAAAGCCCCCTCCTTCACTTCCCACCAAGCTTCAAACATTTCTAGGACATAAATCCCCTGTTAAATTGTAGATGTCTCCACTGAGAGCAGTGCCCTTGTCTCCATCCCGCAGTGAGCAATTACAGTAGTTTGCACTTTTGATTTCGCTTGACTGCTCAGCAATGTCCCTTGCTTGGAAGTCTTTTCATTCTGGATGGAAGCACTTATCAAGAGGGAATGGGATGGTGAACCGACGTAGTCAGGCGAGGGGTCTATGGGAAAAGAAAAAGAAAGAGAGACAGAAAAACCTCATATCCCCCTGAGGAACTGCTGAATGAGACATTCCAATTTACCCCTTTGGGTTGAAATCCCTGGAGCTTGCTGAGGGTTTATGTTTGAATCCAAAGCTAGAGCAGCACTGGGTAAAGCCACCTACCTCACTCTGACCAAACCCTGGCCACACCACTGTTATTACGGGGTTGAGTTCCTGTCAAACCAGTAACCACCAAGTCTTCTGAGGCTTTGGTTATTAATTTGAAAGGCTTGTGTGATGACGTCTATCAAAGGATTCCAAGTTAATGCTGAGGCAAGTCTTGGGTTTGAGGTAACAATTTTGATGAGCCTATTCTTGAAGGATTGATTTCATTTGGTCAGTCAACCGATTTAAGATGAAGAAGATGTAGGTCGGTTTCCATGATGTTGCCTTCTAAGCAATTCCTTTAAGAGTCCTACACTTTGAATTTGGTTAGTTTGCTATACCATGAAACTAACTAGGAATCCTTCACTGTTCCAAATCTTACAATGGTCACCTTGCTGTCTTGGAGTATTCATTCATTCATTCATTCATTCATCGTCTGTAACCACTTTTCCAGTTCAGGGTCGCGGTGGGTCCAGAGACTACTCGGAATCATTGGTCACAAGGCAGGAACACACCCTGGAGCGCCGCCAGTCCTTCACAGGACAACACAAACTCACACATTCACTCACACACTCACACCTATGGACACTTTTGAGTCACCAATTCACCTACCAACTTGTGTTTTTGGACTGTGGGAGGAAATTGGAGCACCCAGAGGAATCTCACATGGACAAGGGGAGAACACACCAAACTCCTCACAAACCCACAACAGGTCCATGGCACTGTGTTACTGCAACACTACCTGCTATGCCACTGTGCCGCCTCATCTTGGAGATTTGCATCCATCACAAAATGATCCACTGAAGGGATCCAAGAGACCTCCCAGATTTTATATTCCACAAGTCTCTTCAGCCTCCACAAGCTTCAAAAGATAACTCTTTGAATAGAATATTTTTTTCCTCAACCATGCCATTCATGCCCAAATGCATAGTCCTTCCTGGCTCCGCGTTTAATTTGCCTATTTATACACATTCTTCTTCCATCCTGTTTTCCAGTCCTCTATTCTTCTTCTTTAGATTCCATTTTTTGTCCCTGTCTCCATGTTTTCTTGAGATTGTAGCAACTGTCTTTCAGTGTTGCCTCCAGCACATAAAGCCTCTCAGCTTGTTTTATTTTCACTCCGTAGTCCCCCTGGCCACCAGATGCAAATTCCCTCCAGCCACTGTATCCAATTAGCAAGATGCTGCCTTTCCTCCTCCACTCACCCTCCTCCATCACTTCAGAGCTGGGCTCTTCCTTTCTCCCACATTTGCATTTGAAGAGAACAAATAAACTCAATAGTGTCTTAGCCTTTTGTTATCTTCACATATCTGTTTGGCAGGAGATTTTCATCTTCAGAAATTTTCATATATTTTCATATATTTGCAGTGTGTAAAACTGCCAAAAAGAAATGGGACTTGTGTAAGAAACACTTGCAGGCCCTGAACACTGCCCCCACTGCTTTTAAATCACTCTACTTGATTTCAACCCAAACTTTAAAGTGGTTTTATGACTTTTATACACTTTAAACCACATTTACACACTTTTCTTTTACTTTTACCACACGTCTGCCTTTTTATTGTACAAAGTAGTGTATTTGAGCAGGTCAGGCCTGTAACATTTATGTTCTATGGTAGTGGGGTTCTTGATAAATTGCTCCCACCGTGCATGCAACAGCCAACTCACATGGTATTACTTTTGCATACTTTTATATGCTGTCCATAGTAGGGCTGTAGCTGTAGGTGAATATGAAATAACTCCATAGGTCAATTGTAAATAATGGCTGAGTTCCTAATGACTTTTTATTCTGATTGTTCCTCTTCAATTCCTGGAAGGAATAGTCTAACTCTATGTAGACAGTGACATATATCATCATCTGAGTTATATTTGGCCACAGCAAAATCATTTTTTTACAAAATAAGGAAGGTGTTTCCTCTGGATCACAGATGCCAAGAGGTGTGGAAAATATTTTAGGTTTGCAAAATTTTTACATCAATGGAATAAAACACTGACAAGTTAGTTAAGTGTGAATGATGAGATCCAGGTGCTTCTGCCACAGCTCCTTCCAGATTCTTGGAGCTCCTTTCAGGCATCACCCCTTTAACACCTCTTGTTTTCTACTTTTATTTGAAGGAGAATCATGTGAGCCAAACCCATGTGAGAATGGAGGTGCCTGCCTCACAGCTCTAAGCAATGAGGCCTACACCTGTGAGTGTCGTCCAGGCTTCACAGGCCCCAACTGTGCTAGTAATATGGAGGTTGGTAAGTGACCTGAAGAACTACTACTGATTGTCCTTCCTGTTAGTCTACTATATTATTGGTTTGCTAATCTTAACCTTAGATTTTGGGGGCTATGTTTTTACTTACTGGGTGTACTGTGAATGTCAGAGGTGACTATTTAAGGACACTGGAGGATTAGGATTTATTAAATCTTTGCTGTTATCATAGATGCATTATTGAAGGTGAGAAACTGAGCTTAGTCCTTACACCTGAACCAGTTCAAATTAGCCTTGGCCACTTATAGCACTTATATGATCTGAAAACTACCATGACATTTTCTTTCATGGTACTGAGAAAAAAGTACAGGATGCATATGTAGTAAATGTGGTAATGAAGTGTCTTATATATGTTGTTAATAGCTGCTGTTTACACATGGTTTTACTGATAATGTCTGTCAATGTAATTATGAAAGTTTCACAAAATGTTACTGAATAGCATTGTCACATTTCTGTCCTGTTCTGTCTTTTGTTGTCTTGTTTTTGGTTCTTTTCTCTCTTTTGTTTCCTGTGAGTTAGCATCTGGTCTGTGCTTGTGTTTGTGAGATTTGTTGGTCTGTATTTTTTAAGTATTAAATTAATCTCTAGTATGTTAGTTCCAGTATGTGTGCTAATTTCAAATACCATTATCTTGTAGCTATAGTTTGTGTCTAGTTTTCTCTGCTTGGTTCTGTTAGTTTTTAGTATATTGTGTTCCAGTTTTGTTCATTCTATTTCATTCAGTATCTTGTTTTTGGTTGCTTCTTGTTAGTATTTAGTAGTAGTAACGTAGGTCCTTTTCTATTTACTGATTAGCAATTTATTTGTGTTTGTATCAGTCTTAATTCTAAGGGAAGTTCTGTTTCCTGTTTGTCTGGATTTTCTTTCACTAGATCTGTAGTTTCTTTATTTCTAGTTTTAGTCTCTTGTAGCATTTTTGCTTGTCCTTGCTTGTATCTTGATTGGTTGTTTAGTATCATAATCACCCCATGACTTAAACGTTAGAGAGCTACAAGATAAAAAAAAATAAGTTGAATTGCATCTAAAATCATTACTCTACCTGATGTTACCAATGTTTGTGGGTAAATACAGTCAAATCTATGCAGGAAGATTTTAATATATAGATTAGAGTATTCCCAGATGTCTTTAAGCTGTTTCATGTGCAAACTGAGACTGGCATTACTATTAGAAGTGGGCTGTGACTTTAACCAAAGTGCAAATGAACCCCTACTAGCCTCGCTACATGTCTCTGTTCCTAAGCTTGAGTTTTACCCACCACACTCCTGTTGGTTTCATATGTTTTTTCTTAATTCCAGTCCCCATGTGATGATTAGCAATATTCCTTCCTGTTCCCTCTTACTCATACTCTCCATCTTCTCCACTGAAACTTATGCCTCCCTTCCCTCAAGTCCAGCTTCACACTGTTGCTTCCCTCCCATCCGACTGGTAAATGTTTTATTTACATTCACAAACAGCTCAAAATCATGAAAAAGTAAAAAGATGGCAATGTGTTGTCTGGACCACTTGTTTGCATTATGCACTTACAGGGGTCTTCCAAACCAGTGTGCAACTTGAGGCTCTCAATGGCATTTGTAAGGTTTTTTTTTTTTATTTTTTATTTATTTTTTTTTTTTTTATTAATTATATATATTTTTTTAACCTTAATGGAGCACAGAGTGTGGGCTGAGCAATGCAAGCCTCCCTCCACATGCACTGCTTCAGTGGGGAATATTTATGGATATTAACAACGGTGTCTGTAAACAAGGCAGTGCGGAATATAAATGGACATGGAGTCATAAATATGAAGGTTTGGGTGTATTCTTTTATGGAACTACACCAGTGTTCAGGGAGGAGGAAGTTACTGTTGTAATGCTTTATTCACACACAGTAGGGCTACAAAAACTAATATGGCTCCCTTAACTTGGCTCTGCTTTTGGCACCAGCTGCTCTTTACATTGTTGGTGCATTTCATGGTTAGGAGTTCAAGAGACAAACTGAAGGTTTGATTAGCTACTAAAAATTAAAAAATTTAACTTTTTTTTCATGCTGTTTTCCACTGGGTGGGACAAATCTGGGCAGAAACAAATAAACAAACACATCTTCGATTTTTGGAAGTAGCTTAAAATGAGTTTTTTCCTAGTTATCTGGACAGAAGGCCAAATTTGAATGGTCTTAGTTAGCCACTGCGTTATGATAGGGAATTATATTTACTCTTATTATATTTCTGTGCAATATTATGCTCATGCATCTGTTCACTCTAAAACCTTTAAATTAAAAATTTAAATTCACTAAAATTCACTAAAATTCACACATAGACATGAATGGAATGCTAGTGTGGAAATTCTGTGCTTGTGTCGGGCAGTTTCTCTAATTTTATATGTAAACATGGTGGATCAAACAAAGTCTAATCTTTTTTATTAGTCCGTTTATATCTTGCCTGTGGTTTGTCCTTAATGGTTTTCAGCGGGTCGGCCAGGAATTTGTATCTTTATTAAGACTAACTTGATGAGCAGTTAGCACAGCATGCTTCTATACATACATACATACATACATACACATATATATATATATATATATATATATATATATATATATATATATATATATATATATATGTCTTAAACACTTCCTTAAATCTAGATCTTGGGCTTTCAGATTATATTTTAATGGCTTATTAGCGAGTCTCGACTGGCACTTGTACCACACTGTTACTCAAACCTGCTGCCTCAATGCTGTGAGCCTGAGCCATTGTCCACAGCAAATGGTCCACTGTCCAAATTACACATCCCCTGATTTAACTCAGCCTTCGCTGAGCTCTTAATAAAGCTATCCTCAGCACATGTATTCATGCGCCTCATCCTCATTAACAGGGCCTTTGCTCATCTAAAGGCTCCACTCATGGACAGTTGTAGCACACATCTCTGTCCTGGACTTGACTGAAAAGCCTTAATTAATTAAAGCAGGCAGTTGATCCTTCTCAAATAATGAGTCCAGCCATGGAACATCAACATATTGGGTTTTGGGAGGCTGCTAAATGTCACGGCTTGCAGTAATTGGGAACTAGGGGTATCTGTCGCCTTACTCTGCATTTCCTTTACTAAGGAGATTATGTACATGATGGGGGTTTATCATTCATTTCAAAGTGGTCTGTGACAGCACTCTGGAATCAGTTTAAAATTTAGTAGGTTTAGTTTAACAAACTCCTTAAAATGATCCCAAATTTATACCAGATGTGACTCACTGATGTGTTAGTGAAACACAAATGTCTATTCTACCAGTCCATGTTGCTTTTGAGTACACTCTGTGGCCGATGTTTGTGGAAACTAGCTGATCTAAGGTTTCTTCTGTACCTAAGGGGAGTTTTGTGGATAAATGTCCACAATTATGTGGACATTTGATGGTATCAAAACTATATATATATATATATATATATATATATATATGTATATGTACACACACACACACACTCATTTTTTTTATTTAGTCAGTTGGCAATGCTAGGGGTTATTCAAAATGGTCAATAAATGCCAAGAAAGTCAGGGTGTTATTGTAACACATTCTTTCAATCGATAGCACATGGTTTTCTCTGTTTGATATTTTACTGGCCGCTTTCTGTATGCTGACATCAGTATACATTTTTGCATATCCACATTTATTTTATACATTCTCCAAAGGCGTTATTCCACAGTTACTTCACAAGTCAGGGAGAAAAACTATTTCACCCAGGAGTTTTTCACAATTTCACCTAGGAGTATCTAGAACATTGAAGTAAGAACTACTGCCATGTGGGGTACTGACCTCAGGTTAGGATTACAATGGTTAAGAATATGTTTAAGAACTTTAGCACGCAACTTTAGGCCATAACAGACTGTAATATTAAGAAAAAAGTGATCAGCTCACTGACCTTCAATGCACTTAAAAGGCTTTGCAGTTATTTTATTAAGAACATAACTCTGTAGTGGTTTATGATTGTGAATACATTCTGAACATTAGTAGGAATATATGATTTGAATTGAAGTAACTTGACTTGAATTGAACTAAATGGAGACACTTGACTCAACAGAATTTCAGAGCTCTAACTGACCTAAGATATCCATCTGGCCTGAATTATTTGTGACCATACATTTATGAACGTATACAGGTGCTGCACATAAAATTAAAATATCATGAAAAATTTGATTTATTTCAGTATTTCCATTCAAAAAGTGAAGTTTGTATATTATACTCATTCATTACATACAGGCTGCTATAGTTCAAGTTTATTTCTTTTAATTTGATGATATTTTACTTTTATGACCAGTGCCTGTACACCTGGTCATCTGCTGTCACTTCTGAAAAACCAGTGGCTTTATGCTTTGGAGACTGATACCAGATGCCTACCTATGAATTCATATACTTATGAACACATATGAATTTCATCAGTTAACATGATGGTTTTCCTAAATAGGTTATGTGAACTATGGTGTAGTTTAATTTTGAGAAGTTGGTGGGTGGGATGGGCAAAAGGAATACAATAACCATCCCATTTTTAAGGTGTCAGGAGCTAGATTTTCCTATGAGGACCATTGCACTACAGAGGGAAAACTGAATATCTCTCTCGCTC